>NW_007729336.1:189155-197398 GCF_000696425.1 Galeopterus variegatus
TGGGGAAAGGCCCTTGCTGCTTCTCCCATGAGGTAGACAAACAGCCGGGATATTACCCTTGTCCTGGTCTCTCTTCACACCCAGCCACAGAGTAAATACAAACAGTTTGCTCAACCTTGAAACACACATCATCATACCGCACACATGCATGTGCCTTCAGATTAGTGGCTTGGAAAGGTCAAGGAGGGATGATGCTGTAGTATCGCCTGTTCTTTTAGCCAAAATGCATTTAAGGCACGCCCCCCCACCCACATGTGGCAGCCGTGGAAGGTCCCTTTCTGCCCCAGTCCCTGACACCTGCCTTCCCCTTCTGCCCCTGTATCTGGAGCCAGTTCTCTCCTGCAGCTCTCTGGGGAGAGTCAGCTGGGGACCCGGCCCCTCACCATATTCCAGCACCCAGGCTGGGCCTCACTCTCAGGACCCCAGACCCCCTTCAGGACACCTCTCCACGGATTAGGTGAGGAGCTTTGGGGGGCACCCAGGGCATGCCAGGAGCCTCCTTTCGTTCCAACCAGAGAGGCTTCTCACCCTCTAGAACTAGGACTAGCTTTTAGAGGCCACTCTTCTCCACATTTCGTAAGAAAAATGACTGTGTGCAAGAAATAAAATCGAGCCACCATCTCAGGAGGAAAGCCTTGGTCACTGGTCTATTGTCATCTGTGGGGCTGGGACTCAGGGGCCCTTTCATTCTGGATACTTGTGCCTTTTAGTTTGAGAAAATTGTCCTGAACAATTTCATTGATTATTTCCTCTCCTGTTTTCTCCTCTTTCTGGGATGACTTTTTTTTTTTTTTTAAATTGGGCCTCCGGGGCTGGACCTCATTTCTTGTCTTTTTCCTCCTATGCCCTCGCTTCACCCCTTTGCTCTGCTTTCTGGGAGAGTTCTTCAATTTCATGTTCTAGTCCTTCTGTTGAGTGTTTCAACTTTTATTCTCAAGAGCTGTTTTTTGTTTGTAGAATGTTCCTTTCCTACACCATCTGTTTCTTGTTTCATAGGTGGAGATAATGTCCCTTTCAGGATTTTTACAAGAATAATTTTTTTCCTCCCTGTGCATAGACAGTTTCCTCAGCTTATTTCTTTGTTTGTATTTCAGTATCTGAGATCCTTGTCTGCTCCTACTGAAGCGTGAGGTGCTAAAATGGTCACTGGAAGCTCTGAACACGTAGGAAGAATTTTTGGAAAACTCGCAACCATGACTGCATCTTTAGGTCTTTATTTGGGGACTGGTAGGATTCCAAAAGGCATTTTCGTATACAATTTTTTTTTCTTTTTTTTTTTACTAACTTCTGTTTTAGAGCTTGGCCACAGGCACAAGCCTCTGGCCCAAATGCCTTTAACAAACATTTGAGAGCAGGTGCACATAGAACATAATTAGTGGTTTCTAAAACTCATATTTCTGTCGTGCCCACTCTAAGGTTGAAAGATGCCCCCAGAATGTAGGACCAGCACCAGGTGGGTCTGACTGCACCTGCTTTGGTATTTCTGGGGCAGTGAGTGAAATCACCCCAGCAACATTAGGGGTAGGAAGCAGCCTTACTTCTGCATCACTCAGACGAGAATGTGATGTGTCCTTCGTGGTATCAGGATAAGTGGCGGGGAGCTGGTACTCTGTGCCAGCTGGGTTTTCCTCACTGATGGCCTCATTGGGAACCCCCAGAGTGAGGCGCACGGGATTCACAGCTCTCTCCCCTGATGAAGCTTCATTCATTCACGATCTGGATCTAGTTTAAAATGTCCGATCTCTTCCTTTCTGACCATCCTGTTTCTGCCCTTCTGGGAAACTTCTGATCACTTCTGTCTCTTGTGATATAGTATGTCAGAAACAGCAGCCTTGATATTCTCCTGAGTCAGTCTCTCCTCAACTGACTCACGGTTCTCACTGTTTGCAACTCCAATCTGAAAGTGCTACAGGTTGCCTGAAGGCTTTGGAAGGCACCACCCAAACCAAACATTTAATATGAAATCTTAGCCCCCAGGAGGAGAGAGTATATTATTGTTATTATTTATTACATTTGAAGTGTTCCATCTCTGAGCCTCCGGGTATTCATAAAACAATGACCCCATTTAAGCTCCCACCGATACTGCTCAGCGTTCTGAGTCAGCACAGTTAGAAGCCAGCTGTGGAACAAGAGAGGAGTGGATGGAGTCTCCAATAATGCCCAGAATGCTTGATTTCCAAAGAGAGGGATTTTAATCTGCAGGACCTGCCATAGGACTTGTCCTGTCATGGAGCAGCCCCAGTGCACTCTTAGGTGGAATTAATAGCCATTTAGTGACAAAAATTCTTTGCTTGGCCAAACTTTAATCAGACTTCTGAGTCTTCTACTGGGCCTATCTGTGCACTTCCTTATAAAATCCAGTTTTAGCAGAGAACCCGGTTAAGTCAGTTTAGCAAGAACCCCTCACCTTTGATATCTGATCAGGCTTCTCATCCTCCACAATCTCCCACGTGATGTCTTATCACCCTGGCCTGTCCTCAGCAAGAATCCTGTTAGGTCAGTTTAGCCAGAATCTCCCTTACCCCTGATGTTTCCTCTTAGAAATTTTCCATCTATGGCCCCCTCATACCCTTCCTGGGCTATAAATTCCCACTTGTCCATGCTGCATTCAGAGCTGAGCCCAATCTCTCTGCCCCTCTGCAAGACCCTGTGCAGTGGTCTCTATACCTATCGCAATCGTCCTTCCTATGTTTTCATGAGTAGCACCGATAATCTCTTCTTTAACACTAGACCCAGAACAAGGGACGTGCCTCATTCCACAACATTACTAGAAGCTCTGGAGTCAAGTCCTGGAGGCACAGAGCTGGCTGAGTCTGGCCACTGCCTCAGACATGTCCACTGACTCCTGGGGGAAGAGGCAACACAGCACCAGCATGCTGGGGTCAGGAGCAGGTTGGTTACTGGAGGTCAGCATGGTGTCCTAGGGTATGTGGCACCTCAGGGGGCAGTCCTCCTCCCCTACCATCTAGGCCAGACTCAGAGCACTGTGCTCAGGGGTTCTTGGCCTTATACTATAAAGAAGGACATGGACAAACAGAGACACGTTCAGAGGAGGAGCCCGGAGGCTGAGGGGCTTGTCCCCATGGCCTATGTGTAATCCTTGAAGGACTGTACTTATTTTGGCTGGAAGGAAAAGGCTGAAAGGGGCAAGAGTGAGAGAGAAGAGCATCATTGAAAGAAATTAAAGAGGACTAAATAAATAGAAAGATACCCCATGCTTATGGATTGGAAAACTTAACATTGTTAAGATTGCAATACTTCCCAAATTGGTCTACAGATTCAATGTAATCTCTGTCAAAATCAGGATGAATTTTTACAGAAATTGACAAACTAACCCTAAAATTCACACAGAAATTCAAGGGACCCAGCCCAATATTGACAAAGAAGAACAAAGTTGGAGGACTCACAGCTCCCAATTTCAAAACTTACTACAAAGCGACTATAATCAAGACAGTATGGTGCTGGCATAAGGACAGACATATAGGTCAATGGAATAGAACTGAGAATCCATAAATAAGCTCATATATGTATGAACAACTGGTTTTCCCCTAGGGTGCCAAGACAATTCAATGGGGAAAAATACTCTTCAGCACATAGTGAGACAATTGAATAGCCACATGCAAAAGAATGAAGTTGAACTCCTACCTCACATAAAACAATTCAAAATGGATCAAAGATTTTTAAACATAAGAGCTAAAACTATAAAACTGTAAGAAGAAAACTCTCAGGTATAAATCTTTGTGATCCTGGATTAGTCAATGGCTTCTTAAAGATAACACCAAAAGCACAAGAGAAAAAAGGAAAAAATAGACAAATAAAACTTCATCAAATTTAAGTTTTTTCTATGTCACAGGACACTATCAAGAAAGTAAAAAGACAACCCACAGAATGAGATAAAATATTTGTAAATCCTATATTTTATAAAGATCTAGTATCCAGAATATGTAAAGAACACTTACAACTCAACAATAAAAATCTGCCTAGAAGTAGATGAGAGCATGCCTGGGGTCTTAGGCCCAAGCCAAGGGCAGCATTCCCCACTCAGAAGCTGCAAGGAGCATGCTGAAAACAGCACTTCTGTGCAGGTGGTCCACTACAGCCACAGCCACTAAGCGGCCCAATGCCACAGCAGTAGCTACAGCCACCATGCAGGTGGCCTGTCAGACACCCAACTGCACTGACACAAGGAGAGTCACCGGTGGAGACTGGAAAAAGAAGAAAACGTCTCTCTCCTCTAAGCCCACTCCAGAGTAGTAGAAGAAGCAACTGCTCCACCAAATGACCAGACATCAATGTAGAGATACTAGAAATACAAACGCCCAAGAAAATATGACACCACCAAAAGAACACAGTCATTCTCCAACACCAGACCCTATAGAGCAGGGAACACTTGAAATGACTGAAAAGAAACAATCTTAAGGAAACTAACTGAGATATGAAAAGACTCAGTTAGACAACATAATAAAACAAGAAAAAAATGTCCAGTATATGAAAGAGGAAATTTACAAAGAGATTAATACCTTAAACAAGAAAGTAGTAGAGTACATTGAGCTCCATAGAGACAGCGCTGGGGCATGTGAGAGCTGGACGGGCACTGGGTGACTCTGTGCCTCGCTGAGGAAAAATAACTAAACATGGGCAAAGGAGATCCTAAGAAGCCAAGAGGCAAAGTGTCATCATATGCATTCTTTGTGCAAACTTGCCAGGAGGAGCACAAGAAGAAGCACCCAGATGCTTCAGTCAACTTCTCAGAGTTTTCTAAGAAGTGCTCGGAGAAGTGGAAGACCATTTCTGCTAAAGAGAAAGGAAAATTTGAAGACATGGCAAAGGCAGACAAGGCCCATTATGAAAAAGAACTAAAAAGCTATATCCCTCCTAAAGGGGAAATGAAAAGGAAGTTCAAGGATCCCAATGCACCCAAGAGTCCTCCTTCAGCCTTTTTCTTGTTCTGTTCTGAGTATCTCCCCAAAATCAAAGGAGAACATCCTGGCCTATCCATTGGCGATGCTGCAAAGACACTGGGAGAGATGTGGAACTGCACTGCTGCAGATGACAAGCAGCCTTATGAAAACAAGGCTGCTAAGCTGAAGGAAAAACACGAGAAGGATATTGCTGCATACTGAGCTAAAGGAAAGCCTGATGCAGCAAAAAAGGGAGTTTTCAAGGCTGAAAAAAGCTAGAAAAAGAAGGAAGAGGAGGAAGACAAAGAAAACGAAGAGGAAGATGATGATGATGAACAAATTGGTTCTAGCACAGTTTTTTTCTTGTCTATAAAGTGTTTAACCCCCCATACACAACTCAATCCTTTTAAAGAAAAAAATTGAAATGTAAGGCTCTGTAAGATTTGTTTTTAAACTGTACAGTGTCTTTTTTTGTATAGTTAATGTGTGTCTTTAGATAGCCCTGTCCTGGTGGTATTTTCAATAGCCACTAACCTTGCCTGGTACAGTATGTGGGTTATAAATTGGTGTGGAAATTTAAAGCAGGTTCTTGCTGGCACACAGCACAAAACAGTTATATATGGAGATGGTAGTTTTTTCATTTTCAGTTGTCTCTGATGCAGCTTATACAAAAATAATTGTTTTGTTAACTGAATATCATTCTGTAATTGCAAAAAAAAGTTGTAGCTGTTTTGTTGACATTCTGAATGCTTCTAAGTAAATACAATTTAAAAAAAAAGAATGTAGCAGAACTCATGGAACTGAAAGATTCATTCAATGGAATAAAAAACACAACTGAGAGCTTAAGCAGCAGGCTAGAACAAGCAAAAGAAAGAATTTCTGATCTTGAATGTAGTCTTTTCAAAATAATGCAGAAAGACAAAAAAAAAAAGAAGAAGAAAAGAGAAACAGAATTTAAAAAATGAAGAAAACCTGAGCATTAGAAGACAACCTTAAGCACACAAACATTTGAATCATGGGTGTTCCAGAAGGGGAGGAGAAAGGAAAAGGCATGGAAAACCTATTCAATGAGATAACAACATAAAACTTCCCAGATATAGGGAGAGACATGGACCTTCAGATCCAGGAGTCTCAAAGATCCCCAAACAAATTCAACCCAAAAAGAACCTCTCCAAGACACATTATAGCCAAACTGGCAAAGCTCAAAGACAAAGAGAGAATCTTAAAAGAAGCAGGAGAAAAGCATCAAGTCACCTATAAGGGAGCCTCGATCAGACTAACAGCAGACTTCTCAACAGAAACTCTACAGGCCAGAAGAAAATGGAATGATGTATTCAAAATACAAAAAGAAAAATACTTCCAACGAAGAATGCTATTATACCCAGCAAGGCTATCCTTCAGAAATGAGGGGAAAATAGTGTATTTTCCAGACAAACAAGAACTGTGGGAGTTCACCACCACAAGACCAACCCTATAAGAAATCCCCAAGGAAGTCCTGCACCTGGAATCTGAAAAACAATAATCACTACCACAAATACACAAGAAAGTACAAAACCCACTGGTAGAACAAAAATGCAAATGAGAAAGATAAAGAAACTAAATCTTTTTTTTTTTTTTTTAAAGATGACCAGTAACGGGATCTTAACACTTGACTTGGTGTTGTTAGCACCAAGCTCTCCCAAATGAGCCACGGGCCAGCCCAGAAAGAAACTAAATCTCACCACCACAAAAATGACCATGTAATAATGCCTCTCCTTTATTTCTGATTTTAGTAATTTCAGTCTTCTCTCTTTTTTTATTGGTCATTTAGATAAAGGTTTGCAAATTTTATTGGTCTTTTTGTAAAGAATCAACTTTGGTTTTGTTGATTTTTTCTATTGCTTTTTAATTCTCTAGTTCATATATTTCTGTTGTAATCTTTGTTATTTCCTACTTATATTTGCTTTTGGTTAAAAAAAAAGAGGTGGTATATATATACAATGGAATACTATTCAGCTATAAAAAATGAAATCCTGTCATTTGCAGCAACTTGGATGGAACTGGACACCACCATGTTGAATAAACTAAGCCAGGTACAGAAAGACAAATACCACACGATTCAACTCGCATGTAGAACCTAAAAAATAAAGTGGTTCTCATAGAAGTAGAGAGTAGAGCAATGGTCACCAGAGGATGGGAGGGGAGGAGGTGCTGAGGGGGGGAACAGAGGAGAGGAAGAGGTGGATTAATGAGTATAAAGTTACAGGTAGATAGGAAGAATAAGTTCTGGTGTTGTAGGCTGACTGTAGATCACAATATTATATTATGTATTTCTTTTTCTTTTTTTTTTTTTTTCCGTGTCCGGCAACGGATCACAACCCTCAGTGTCGCCCCTGTACCGGACCGGGACCGGCAACGGGATCACAACCCTCGGTGTTGCTCCCGCGCCTCGCTCAGCCAGTGAGCGGGAACCAGTCTGTATGTGGGATCCGAACCCTCGATGGGAGCGCCGCTGCGCTTCCCAAGCGGCGCACTAACGCAGTGCGCCACCGGGCCAGCCCCTGTTATGTATTTCTAAATAGCTAGAAAAGAGGATCTTGNCTCCCGCGCCTCGCTCAGCCAGTGAGTGGGAACCAGTCTGTATGTGGGATCCGAACCCTCGATGGGAGTGCCGCTGCGCTTCCCAAGCGGCGCACTAACGCAGTGCGCCACCGGGCCGGCCCCTATTATGTATTTCTAAATAGCTAGAAAAGAGGATCTTGAATGTAATCTCTACAAAGAAAAGATAAATGTTTAGGTGTTGGATATGCTATTAACAATAAGTGAATCATTGTACAATATATGCATGAACTGAAGCAATACACTGTACCGTACAATTATGTACGATTAAAAATAAAAAAAGAAAGGTATGAAAAGAAAAAAAAAACAATAAAAAACAAGTAAGCCAATTTAAAAATTGTCAAAGAATTTGAATACACGTCTCCAAAGGAGATCTACAAATAGTCAATAAGCACATGAAAAGATGTTCGATTAGTCAGTAGTGAAATGCAAATAAAAACCACCATGAGATACCACTTCATGCCCACTAAATGCACATAATCAAAACGATGGACGGTGACAAGCATTGGAGAGGATATAGGGAAATTAAAACCTTTATACATTGCTGCTGGGCTGTAAAATGGCATAGCCACTTTGGAAAAGAGTTTGGTGGTACCTCAAAACTTACACATGGAGTTTCCATATGACCCAGCAATCCCATTTTTTTTTTTTCCTTTTTGTCTTTTTTCATGTCCGGCAACGGATCGCAACCCTCAGTGTCGCGCCCGTACCGGGCCGGGACCGGCAACGGGATCGCAACCCTCG
>NW_007729336.1:198762-218461 GCF_000696425.1 Galeopterus variegatus
TGGCCCAGCAATCCCATTTTTAGTGGTGTATATATATACGGTGGTATACTATTCAGCTGTTAAAAATGTCCCACAAAAACACGTACACAAACATCCATAGCAGCACTATTCACAACAGCCAAAAAGTAAAAACAACCCAAATATCCATCAACTGATGAATGGATTTAAAAATGTGGTTTATCAATCCAATGGAATATTACTGGCAAAAGAAGGAATAAAGTACTGACACTTGCTACGACATGAATGAAACTTGAAAACATTATGCTAAGTGAGAGAAGCCAGATACAAAAGGCCACATATTGTATGATTCCATTTATATGAAATGTCCGGAGTAGGCAAATCAATAGAAACAGAAAGTAGATTAGTGGTTGCCAGGGGCTGGGGGTTGGGTAATGGAGAGTGACCGCTAATGGATGTGGAGTTTCTATTTGGGGTGATGAACATATCCTGAAATTAGATCGTAGTGATGGTGGCACAGCCTTATGAGCATACTAAAAACCACTGAATTGTACATACTAAAAGAGGGCTTGTATGGTATGTAAATTCTATCTCAATTACAACAACAAAAAAGAGTGACGGGGGAAGCGGCAGCCATGGGGTCGCGTTTAAATACCTAGAAGGGTGGCAAGTAGTCAAGAGTCTCCTGGCTCTGCGGAGTCAATCAGAGACCAAGCAAACCTCCTGGGTGATGGCAAATCCTTCCTTATGGCGAGAAAATCTACTGGCGTGAGCTGCTGAAGGCCATGCTGACTACTTCGTAAGGCGGTGAGTTCCTCGTCACTGAAGTGTCCACCAAAGCAGGGGTCGAACCCCTGCCTGGCGAATCACTGTAGAGATTATTCATGCATAGGGATTGGAAGGCAGGGCTGGACTACTTGACACTTCGTAAGGCGGTGAGTTCCTCGTCACTGAAGTGTCCACCAAAGCAGGGGTCGAACCCCTGCCCGGCGAATCACTGTAGAGATTATTCATGCATAGGGATTGGAAGGCAGGGCTGGACTACTTGACTGTCAAGGTCTTCTGTGACTCAAAAACACCATAATTTTATGATGGGTTCAGAGACCCTCTCATGTGTGTATAGTAGGTGTTCAGGCAAACATTTGCTGATCCAGCTGATCAAGAATTATCCTCCTAGGCTCTAAGTCTTGTGCTGCCTTCAGGTGCTGAGTCCTTTATCCACAAGGAAGCAGGTGTCTCATCCTCGCAAGTGGGAGACAAGCCTGTCTCTCCCC
Source organism: Galeopterus variegatus (assembly GCF_000696425.1). Classification (NCBI taxonomy): domain Eukaryota; kingdom Metazoa; phylum Chordata; class Mammalia; order Dermoptera; family Cynocephalidae; genus Galeopterus; species Galeopterus variegatus. The sequence continues at coordinate 199,995 of NW_007729336.1, forward strand.
TGGGCTGACACTTCCATACCCAAATAACAACAACAAAATAATGAGAACTGGCCTGTAGAGAACACAGGCCCTGGGTGGGAACCACCCGTCACGGTTTCAGGAGCCTCGATCCCTCTTGCACGGGGCCCTGCGTCACCTCTCCCCGGAAGCCTCTGCCTCGGCGCCCAGCCCATTGCATGCCTCACTGGCTGGCTATTTGCACAGTCTGGGCAATGACGCTGGGACCGGGCTCTTTCTGAGGCGGCAGGCTTTCTACATGTCACATCCTGGAAAGAGGGAAACCCCCGAGGAGGATGGTTACTTAACAGGATTATTTATAAACTGTCCCATCGATTCACCCAGAAATCATCCGAGGAACCAGCAAGGCTGAGCTATGTTTACTTTTGCAGCACGTGAGACAGTGCCGTGGACTCAGCAATCTCTGGAACACACCCACATCACAAACGAGGGCCTAGTGTGGGAGACAAGCTACAGCCCAAAGATTATTCCAGCTTTTCACAAATTTGGGGCTGCCACAGTCAGAATCATGGAGACTGACACACTAAGATTTTCCTGAAGGAAGGACGCACCACAGGACATCCTATGATGGAGGCCAGTGCTGTCTAGTAAGAATCACCCTCCCTCACGTACATATGGTGTCTTAACCATGTACCAAGAACTCCCAGGTATGTGACCTTGCACGAGCTCAGTAATGACCTAATGTGTTTGTGCCCATTTCACTGATGAAGAAACTGAGGCTCCCAGAGGTTGCCTGGCTCATAAATACCAACTCAGGATTGGTGGAGCTGGGATCAGAGCCCAGGTCTTTAGACCTGGCATGGGCCTTGTGGGTGTGCCCCATAGTCAGGTCAAGAAGGTTAGAGCCTCTGCAGAAGGATGGGGCTGTTGGTGGACAGTAGGGGCCTTCTCTAGGCCTGGCCATTGGAGTCCAGCTGCTGGATCTTAACCCCATGAGCTGAGCCTACCCCTACAGATCTGGGTCCCAGAAATGCCTTCTGAAGCCAGTCTGGGAAGCCAGGATGGGGGCTAGTGGGTCCAATCTACACTCCAAGGCTGAACAGCAGTTGGCAAGCACCAGCAAGATGGGGGCAAACCGGGTAGGGTCGCCCCCACTTAGCTGCTCGGGAGGGAGCACACAGGGCAGTGGAGCCATGCGGTGGGCCAAGGTACAGGGCAGAGCCCGGCGGGGGCAGGCCGCAGTGGGAGGGGCAGCCCGAGGTGCTGCCTCCCACCTGGGAGCAGCAACACTTGGGCCCACTGCATCCCACGTGCGTGTGGCCGGCCACCACAGTTCAACAAGGGATCCCCAGAGTCGGCCATGTGCCAGCGCTGATGGGAAAGAGAGATGGAATTTGCCTGGCATCTTCCAGAACATGTGTTCCAGGGCACAGAGTTACACAACATCTGTAGCCTTCCTGGTGGCTTGGTGTGCCCCGAGACTGGCTCTGTCCCTGGGAGTGTGGGGGAAGGATAGCCTCCGTCACAAGCCCCCCTTGTTCCTTTCTTCCACTTGCTGACTGCGTGGTGGGGCCTTGGTGACCTGCAAGTGACTGTCGGGAGCAGAGGGGACTCCCCACCTTTCCTCAGATTGGACTTGACCCTCTGACAATGAAATACTATTGTGTCACTCCACTGAGATCTCAGGAGAACCCAGTGAGACCTCAGGCCGTGGCTCATGTCGGCAGCGGCCTTGCCAGACAGACGGGCAGAACTTTTGCCCCAAGGGCGGTGCACGAGGAGCGGGTGCCCTGGGACAAGGAATCTCGGAGATGGCTCATGCTGGAATCTAGTCATGGAACACAGAGGTGGGAGCCGGATCCACAGAACCATGGACACTCATACTGGCATGAAAATATCAGCTCTCTGAGTTGTCCCAAGACACCCAGCAAGTCCGACCCCTTCATTTCACAGACCAGGAAAGTGGCCACACAGCGGTGCACGGGGCCGCACAGAGGCTCGCGGGCCGGGTGCCTGGCCTCTGCTCCTGTTCCTCGTCTCCTCTCCCACGATGAAGTTGCCACTCGGGTCTCCACAGAGGCGCTCGCCCCGGGCCCCATTGCCCTGGTGAAGACACTGAAAGTCACCACTGTCCTCCCAGGCCGACTCTTTTGTTCCATCCCTCGCTCCACCCCCAGCCCCAGGCAACCATGCATCTGCTTTCTGTCACTGAAGGCTAGTTTGCATTTTCTAGAAATGCATGTAAATGGAATCATACAACACGTAGTCTTTTTTGTCTGACTTCTTTCACCAGGCATAAGGATTTTGAGATTCATTCATGTTTCGGGTGTATTAATAGCTCATTTTCTTTCTTTCTCCCTCCTTCCCTCCCATTCTCCCTTCCTTGCTTTCTTCCTTCCTTTATTTCCCGAGTATTATCCTTTTGTATGTCTATACCACAATTTCTTTATCCATTCATCTGTTGATGGGCGTTTGGGCTGTTATAAATAAAGCTGCCAGGAACATCCATGTACAAGTCCTTGTATGCTCACAGGCTTTTATTTGTCCTGGGTGGAATGGCTGGGTCGTGGGACAGGTGCATATTTAACTCAACTGTTTTCTGAAGTGGCCGTGCCTTTTCACATTCCCACCTGCATGGATGAGTTTCAGTTGCCCTACATCCTTGCCAACACTTGGGATGGTCAGTTTTTTAAATTTTAGCTTATTTCTCTGAATGAAATGCTCTGAAGTAGCTATTTCACCCTGTATTGCAAGTGAGGACAGGAGTCATTGTTTGATCACTGTGGATAGACCACCTGGGCCCCCCTTGCCCCTGACCCTCCAGCCCTTGCTCAAAGCCCCCTCCTGGGGGCTGCTCTATTGACCATCTTTTCTCTTTCCTGTGTCTTCATCTATTTTTCTCACTGGTTCTTACCCCTCTGTCTATGAACTCACTCTCCCTAAATAACCCTTTCTTGGCTGCTCCTCTGGCAGACGTTTCCAGTGATGGCCGCGTTGCCAAATCTGATGGCCACACGCCCCGTCTTCCTGGCCCCTCTCCTGCATGGATGCCTGCCTCTGGCCTCTCTTCTGCCTTGGTTTCCAGGGCATGCTCTCCCCCGGCTCCTGCTGCCGCTGTCTCCTTCTCTGCCTCTTTATCTTCCTTCCTGCCCCGTTAATCCTTCATGTTGAGCTGCCCTTGACTTGACCTCTGCCCTTCTCCATATCAAGGTTCCTCTTGGGTGAACCTACCCTCTCTTCTGCTGTCACCTCCACACTCAAGATTCCAACCTCCGTTTACAACCATGGCTGAACTTTGAGCATCAGCCTTCTGGAAAATTCCAACAGCAGGTGCCTCAGGAGCTTCACTTTTAGCCAAATTCAGCCTTGGGGATTCATCCTATATGTCCTCCTCCCCATTCAGAATCTGCAAATCATCCCAGCCAGGAACTGGGGACAGTCCAGAGTCTTGCCCCTACCTCCATCTAACCAAGCCGTAGTCCTGCTGATTTTATTTCCCCATTCTCGCCTGACCACCCTACCCCCCTCCCCGCCCCGGTTCAGGCCTCACCCCCTCGCAGCAGCTCCCCAGTGGTCTTGGCTCTCTCAAGCCTTCTCCCCTCAGCTGTGAAATGAATTTCTAAAACACGGGTCTGACCGCAAGCCGTTCTTTCACCTGTGTGAGCCTCCTGGGGCTCTTGCTCAGCCTCCAGATGAGTGCCCAGCTACGCGGGCTGGCCCTAGGTACCCACTGCTACCTGCCCCGCTTTGTCACCAGTCACCTCTGGCCTCATGTGACACCTAAGTCCAGAACTGCTCGGGGCCCATGCACATTTGCTGAGGCTGTTTTCACTGTTGACATGCTGCCCACCCCCACCCTCACATTGCCTGCCTTGAACTTGGCTTCAGACGCAGAGAAGATATTTTCCTTTGAGAAAGGCCCCTCTTTGGGGCTCCTGTCCAATCAATGACTTCTTATGTGTCTCTCCTCCATTCTGCTGGGAGTGTGAGGGCTGGGCTCCTCTTCCCCTCGTTTTGATTCCCCAGCATGGCACAGAGTATGTCCTCAGCAAAAGGTATTAAACCTGCTCCATTTCAGTCAGTGCATGCTAGTGTCCAGAGTCCATCAGTGTCCGCCTGACTCTCAGACTGTGATTTTCTCTAACTGTTGTATTATGAAAAATTTCAAACATATACAAAGTAACAGAAGATAGAAGAACGAGCCCATGTGCCCATCACTAGCTTTAATATAACCTGCTCCATTTCAGTCAGTGCATGCTAGTGTCCAGAGTCCACCAGTGTCCGCCTGACTCTCAGACTGTGATTTTCTCTAACTGTTGTATTATGAAAAATTTCAACATATACAAAGTAACAGAAGATAGAAGAACGAGCCCATGTGCCCATCACTAGCTTTAATAATCATCAGCATTTTGCCATTTTGTTTCATCTTTCTCATCAGCGAGCCATCGCCCCCAACTCGATTCTTTTTTTTTTTTTAATAATTCAAAGATTACACTGTTTTTTTCTATTCTCCACACTCCCATGTATCATGGAAAAGAGCACTGGGACTGGCTCTTTGGCCCTAGTCAAACATTATTGGTGCAATCGATGCGAGCCATGTTACTACTAAGTTCGTATTCCGCAAGGTCACGCATGTGGAAGCACACGTGGTGCTGGGGGCTTCGTGGGCATCTTCTCATCTAACTTAAAACACCGTGAGAAGTAGGTACCACTATTATCTCCATTTTACAGCTGTTAAAACTGAGGCTCAGAGACCCTAGGAAATGTGTCCAAAGTCTCATCTAGTCAGTGGCAGAGCTGTCTAACTCCCAAACTGACACCCGCCCATAACTTTAGCCAATGGCGATCTGCAGCTAACCCCTGGGCCTCCAGCGGCTGGTGGGCAGAGGCCAGCTGGGAGGGAGCTGCAGATGCCACAGAGCCTTTTGGCAGCACGCTGAGCCTCCTCTGCCCTGGAGACAGCAAAGCTGCACAAGCCACACTCCCACGATGATCTTGGTAAGAACAGGAGTGAAGGTGCCAAGGCAGGACGGGGCCCGCCAGCTGTTTGGAAGAGGCAGTGGCAGGTTACAGTCACGATGCATCACGGGCCAGGCCGGGGCCAGGGCTGGGGCCAGGGGCGTTGTTTGGGTGGGTGACGGGCAGCTGGGTGTGTGGGCTGTGATGTAACAGGGCTGCCACAGCTGCTGGGTGGCAGGCGACTGACTAACTTTCCTCTTCCATCACCGGAAGGCAGGTGAGGCAGCACAGCCCCTCCCCCAACTGTGGCCAAGGAAGGGAGGGCCGGCCACGCCACTCTTCAACCACCACGTGCAGCCATTGTCCACTTTAACCTTGGACCAGGCGGCCTGAGAAGACGGCCCTGGCACAGAGCATGGTGTGGAAAGAGAAAGAAACGCCAGGCAGACTCAGGGAGGAAGGCCTCGACCTGCGGAAGGGCAGGAGGTAAAGTGAGAAAGTGGTTGTTTATTGAGCATGTACTGGGTGCCGGGTGCGGTATAAAGCAACTAGATGATCTCCCTGAGTCCTCCCCACTGCCCAGTAAGGAGGGCATCATTGCTCCATTCACTCATGCATTCAGGTATTTCTGAGCACCTCCTCAGTAATATCCTTGTTTCACAGATAAGGAAACTGAGGCTCAGAGAGATGATCTGACTCACCCAAGCAAGGCTGGATCTAGCCCTCAGGGGTGTCTTTGTGTGCATCAGAAGGCACATTTCGGGGAAGATGCAGGCTCCCATCAGGGCGCACAGCTCAGCAAGTGGGGTGTCGTTGGCTGGGCGCCGCACCTCTGCCCACATGGTCAGCTGATGGTACAGCCATGTGCTTTCTCTCCCAGGCCGCACCAACTCCCTGGTATTAGCAAAGGTACCACGAGGGAGGTCACCTTAACGGACTCTTTAGAAAACTCGGAACTAAAACAGATGTTGCTTGTCTTAAAAGGAGGCTGGAAGAGCTCTCACGGAACAGCCACCAGCTGAGAGCCCAGGAGAGCTGTAGGCTGGAGCCAGGGGCCTGGTCACACCCGATGGACGGGACAGCAATAGATGATGGTCTCGCACCGTGCAGGGCAGGGACAGGTGGGCGGCACTCACCGTGGAAGTGACTGCTTTGGTTGGCCCCCGTGAGTCCTGCTTTCTAGCCCTTGAAGTGTCCTGTGGAAAAGGATAACAGTTGTCCTGGGATGCTCTAAGGAGGTACAGGTGTCTACCACTAAGGGCAGATTTGAAGTGTCTAACAGGAACCTCTGAGAGGGGGAAGAGGCTGCCTGCAATGCAGTGAGGCCCCCGTCGTGGGAGGGATGCAAGCCAGGGCCGGCCGGCCACCTGTTCAGGTCAAGTCAGCGAGGACTGCGTAAGGTCTAAGGGACTTTCCGTGGGGAAACTCAAAGATGCTGATTTGTTTGACAAACCCATTTAGGTTACTGCGTTAAGCTATTGTATCCAAATCCCTAAACATGCAAATAGGAATCCAGGCAGGGGGCCAGGCCCACAAGAAGGAAGTGAGGATGGAGTGAGGCTCGTCTGCAGGCTCTGGGGAAGCCGGAATCCCCGGAGACCTGCTGTCACCCACGGAGACCTGCTGTCACCCACACGAGCTCCTTTGCATGTTGTTCCTGGGAGCTCCCGGCAGGTCCTTGGCCCCAGCCTACCTCGAGCCTTGCTGACCACCCCAGGTGGTGGCGGGAGAGCAGGGGCAAGCTTGCAGCTGGACAGCAGCAGCCAGTCTGCACCGGTCGTCACAGTGGGAAGTACCTCAGCATCAGCAGCCAGAGCTGCAACTAGAGTGGGCTTTGGACCTCGGGTCTCTCTGATACTGGCCCAATATTTGGCCGATGGGTCACAGCAGGTGAAAATCCCTCATGGGGACTGAAGAGCCGTGCAGATGGGCACTGGTGAGTGTGGATGGATTGGCCTTCTTTCTGGCCACCAATCTCTTCCTGGCCTGGGCTGATGCGGAGGGCACAGGTGAAGTTCAGTGGGAATGTGGACGGACTTGGCGCTCAGGCCTGGGTGTAGGCTCTGGCTGCCTGTTTATCAACCACGGGATCTTGGGCACATCCTCTGGGTGTCCTGAGCCTCAGTGCCCCATATGCATACATGGGCAATAGCATCCCAAGCACAGGGCTGGCGAGAGAGTGCTCGGCTGCTGGGTTCAAATTCTGGTGGAGTGTGCCTCAGTTTCCCCACCTGTAAAGTGGAGGCATCACTAGTGGCTCCTCTCAGGGTTGTGGTGAACCTTAAATGAGATAATTCATGTGAAGAGCTTCAGGGAGTGCCAAGCACAGTGCTCAATAAAAGTTAATTATTATTATTTGGCACAGGGCCTTTACCTATTAGATGTTCAATTAACTCTCCTCTCCTTCCCAGCCCCGGGGGCTCGCAAGCCTGGGAGGTTGCTGGGCCTGTGCAGTGAGCACCCCATTAGTCAGAACCCTGAGTGGAGACTAAAAACCGGTGCGGCTCTTCCCTCCCTCCAGGGCAGCAACGTCTCCGAGTCCCCACGGACCTGGCAGAGCCCCAGCCTAGCCCGAGCCGACGCCTCTGTCCTCCCTCCCAGCTTTGCTGTTGTTGTGTCTGTGACGATCACAGACACGAGGGGCTCCGGCCCTGCCTTCGCCTTTGCCCCCTTCTCCTCTGGGGTCCTATCTTTCCTTCCCCTCTTCCCCACCGCTCCCTGTCGTCTGTGCGTCCTGGCGGCTCCTGCACAGTCAGGTGGCAGGAGGAGGCCCAGGGATGCTGCTCAGGGTCGGGCGAGCAGCACAGGACCTGGACCTGCTCTCCACTGGCTCGCATGCTTCCCTCCTGTCCCCATGGTCTTTTCGGACCAGAGGCTTCAGGTGGGGCGTGTCAGTGGGGAAGTGGGACCCGATGTCCCGCAGCCCCCCTGGGCCTGTGGACTTGGAGTTTCAGGCCATCTCTGACTCTCTCGCTGGAGGGTGGTGGGGATTCGAGAATGAAGGCAGGCCCCGGCCCTACTCTCAGCCCCACTGGCAGAGTTGCCTGGGAGGGAGGGCGGTGTGGAACTTCTCTCAGTGGAACAGCTGAGACCCTGCCCTCGGGGAGCCCCCGGTGGAGACTGGGCGCCTTCAGGGCAGGGAGCCCAGCTGGACTGTTAGGGGCTTTGGCACCCCCAGGAGGAGGTGGGAAGAGCACTGGGGGCCTCCGTGTGCATAGCTGGTCCCCAGGATGTAGACAGGAGCCTCCTCAAGACCCCAACCTACCCTCTTCCCTGACGGCCCCTGGGGTCCTCGCGGCTCTGTAGGAAGAGGACTGGGCAGACTCGGGCAGGGGCAGGGCCTCCGATGCTGCTTCTGGGTGCTCCTGCTTCCTCCAGCGCCCACGGCCAGCACTCTCTCGGCCCCTGCCAGTCCACCCGCCCAGACCTACATTCTCGTAGCTCCCAGCATGGTGGAAGATGGGCTCCTCCACCCTTGCCCCTCTGGTAGGCCTCTTTCCTCTCCTCCGGCTCCCTCCTGGGGACACGGTCATGCCTGAGTCTCTCCCCCTCGGCCCCTGCCAGTCCACCCGCCCAGACCTACATTCTCGTAGCTCCCAGCATGGTGGAAGATGGGCTCCTCCACCCTTGCCCCTCTAGTAGGCCTCTTTCCTCTCCTCCGGCTCCCTCCTGGGGACACGGTCATGCCTGAGTCTCTCCCCTTCCTCCTGGCACTGCCGACACCTCCCTGCACACCTGCACTGCACCCAGAGCTGGCCCTTCCTCAGCTGCCTCTGGCTCCCATGGCAGCCACCTGGCACCCATGCACATCACCTCTCTGCCATGGTTCTCGTCCAGATCCCCAGCCTCCTGGTGGCCACATGCAAGACTCTTTCCAGGCCTGGTCTCCTGGCCTTGACACACGCCCTGAGCTGCAATCCTTCTCCCTGAGCTACTGCTGCACCGTCCTGTCCTGCTGACCTTGCCCCCACTGTCTGTCCATCCTGCCCAGACCCTTGCCCCTTAAATACCGATGTCCTCAGAGATAAGCCCATACACTCCCAGGGTCTCAAATGCCACCCGGACCCCAGTGACTCCAAGTATGGCTTTTTCCAGACCTTCTCTCTAAACCACGCCCAAGCTCTAGACCCATGAATCGAGGCCCAATAATTCAGCGACCCCCTCTCAGCTCACTAGCAACTACACCCGGAGGAACTTGTACCACCAGGCTGGGAACCTCGGGCTACCCCCCACCACACTCCCCTCTACAACCCACATCTGACTGGTCAGGAGTCCTCTCAGCCCCCTGTCACCCTTGGGTCTGGCCTCTCTCGATCTGCCCTAGTTCAGGCCTCTTCACGGGGTGCCTGTCCTGGATCCAGCCCCTCACTCCCTGCAGAATAACCTCAAATGGGAAGAGCCACCCTGAGAGCCCCATCGTCTATGGCCCAGGACCCAGCTCCTCAGCAGGCCGTCAGCCCTGCAGCCTGGCCCGGCCTCTACGCCCCCTACTCCCCTCCTCCTCCGAACACTGGATTTCTGCCTCTGTGCAGGCTGTGCCCTCTGCCTCAATGCCCTTCCTGCCTTGCCTGCAGCCCAGACAGATCGTCTCACTCCTCAAGTCACCTCCTCCCACCAGCTCTGCAAGACCAGTGGGTCACCGTCTTCTTTGGCTCCCACTGCCCATGAGCTTCGCTCCACCAAGGCCTCGGCCTGGCTCCAGGGTCTCTTTCCTCACTGTTCCAGGGCTCCCAGCTCTGTGGCCCCCAGCCCCAGGCAGAGACCCAGCACACAGGTGGCCCAGAGTCTCGGCTGCAGGTGGAAGTGGGGGTCCAGAGTGGGACCGAGGGGTCGGGCAGCAGGAAGAATCCCACCCCTCACAATTAGGAGCCTGAGAACTTGGTCAAACCTGCCCAGAGTAGTAGTTAGCATTCTGATTAATTAGCGAACTCTGTAAAGTACTTTGAACATGAAATGTACTATATAAATGCTAAGTATTATTATTAAAAAGTAAGAAGTTCTCTAATATGCCCCAGGCTAGTCTAAATAAAATGAACAAATGCAGAAAATTAAGCAATTACAAAGTGATATTTCAGGATTTGCAAAAAGCTGAAAGCACCAAATGGCTGCATTTTGTGCAGGGCTTTTGCAGAAGCCTCTCCCGGCTTGCTTTCCATCTCAGAAGCCTGCAGAGGTCTGTTCCCCATGGACAGCCGGACAGCCAGACAGCCGGGAGGCAGACTGCGAGGTGGCCCGGTGGTCTGGGAGGAGCTGGGGAAAGGGAGCATGCAATCGGAAGGGGGCAGGGTCGAGGAAAACCTGCTGAGCATGGAGGCTGCGGGGCAGGTTGTGTGACCCCCATTCTGAGCCTCAGTCTCCCCGAGTGTAAGGTGGAAGGCATGTGCAGCTTTAGATTTTTCACTGCTGTGTCCCCACTTACTTGCCAGAAGATTCTGAATGGAGGCAGTGGAAGACGGTGGAAAGAGGTGGAGTTCAGACAGGGCCGGGCTTCAATTCCACCTCCACCCTTACTGGGGAGGTGACCCCAGCAGGACACGTGCTCCCTCTGAGCCTCAGTTTCTTCATCTGCCAAATGAGGCTACTAATGAAAATTAGCCACAGAAGCGATGGACACTCAACCACAGTCCACCACGAGGATTTGCTTGTTTGTCTCGTCCTTCGAGCTTGAAGGCTGGAACCATTTCGGGCTCCTCTCTTCCCTGTCCAAAGCCCTTCCTGGAGTCAAAGGCCAGGGCTCAAGCCCCAGGCCTCACCTACAGGCTGCAGGAGCTTGGGCTCTCCCTGTACTTGGAAAAAGGAGATAAAGATTCCCACCCTCAAGCGCTGCTGTCCCTGCGGGGCTGCGGGAATCCGAAGTGTGGGCCATGTGGCCAAATAAACGTTTGATCTCCCTCCCCCAAGGCAGACGAGGGCCAGCCTCATGGCGTGCATGTTTTCATCAGAGTGAGCTGAGGGCTCTGAGAGAACAGAGACCTTTGCACAGCCCTCACCCAAGCACTTCCTTGGGGAGATGAGACTCCCCTGCATGACTTGAGGAAAAGTCCAGTAGGATCCAGGCACAGGCCAGTCTAGGGCGATGAAAGGGATTGAGAAACCAGCAGAAGTCCAAATTCCTTGGCCTCAGGCACCAGCAGAGAGGCAGTGGTTCCTGTTGTGGGAACTGGGAGTGCTGGGCCCTGTGCTCAGGCGAGCTGCCTCAGTCTGCTCGTCTGTGGAATGGACGCTTGCACTAGAAGCTGCTGAGGCTCGTCCAGCATGCTGGCCTCATTTACAGTTTGCACAAACCTCTAGCTCAGACAAAGGTGGCTGGAGTCCTGGGTTGGCCTGGCCCATTTTGACCTCTCTTTCTGGCCAGTAGAGGTTTTCCAAAGTGTTTCCAGAACATGGTGGTCCCAGGTTGGCTGCTAGAGCCTCTGCTGCTGCAGAAGAGAGGAGAAAGGCCAGCGCACAGAGGGCTAGGCCCGGGCTTTGCCCTGCCTTGCAGAGGGGGCTCAGACCGGAGGGCTTGGGAGTCTCTGCCCCTCACATGAGCACTCCCGTGAGGAAGGCCAGCAGGGGTCCCCCCACTGAACTAAGGAGGACACTGAGGCTCAGTGAGGTGGCACGTGACCCTTGGCCCTCTGAAGAGGACCCCCCGTAGAGCACTTGCCCCAGCCCCCCGTCAGGTCTGGTAGCTCCTGCTCCCTCCATCCCTGCAGGATGCCTGTGGCTAGTGGACCTCCTGGGAGGTCAGGAGGGCCGCTTCTGAGCAGGACTTCCAGGATGGGCCTCTAGGCTCAGCAGGACACTGCAGAACAGGTGTCACACACAGCCACTAAACCACACAGAAGTGAGAGGGCCGTGCATGCTCCTACTGGCCTGGCTGCTCTGTCACAAGCTTCACCTGTACCCGGGCGAGCTGGCCAAGGGACAAACAGATTGCTGTCTCATCCCACAGTGGGCAGAATTTCTAAGGAACAGATTTAATTGAGGAGTTTGCGGGACACTCCATGAATGAAGACTCTTACACAGAACTTCTATTTTAGATTATTGAATTTAGATCCAGGAGCTTAAGGGAAGTTAGGCCCTTAGAGATCACCTTCTCCAGTACTTCCCAAGCCAGGAACGGGACAGTCGAAAATACAGATTCTGGGCCCTGTCATAGGCCTCTTGAGTCAGAATCTCAGGGGCTAGGATCAGAAATGAGACTCTTACACAGAACTTCTATTTTAGATTATTGAATTTAGATCCAGGAACTTAAGGGAAGTTAGGCCCTTAGAGATCACCTTCTCCAGTACTTCCCAAGCCAGGAACGGGACAGTCGAAAAAACAGATTCTGGGCCCTGTCATAGGCCTCTTGAGTCAGAATCTCAGGGGCTAGGATCAGAAATCCATACTTGTAACAAAAGCCCCAGGTGGGGTTTCTGAGGACTTCACAGCCAGGTTGAGCCCTTTGTCTTGCAGAGGAGCCCACAGCTGCTCAGTGTATACAGCTGGGGTCCAGCATGGCTTCTGTCACCGCCACTGGCTTGCTGTGATTTATCTACCTGCATTTCTCCTGTGGGGCTCCCTCAGACAGTAAAGAGGGAAGGGTGAGGGAGGTGGGGTCCAAGCAGCCCTGCATTCAGGAGATCCACGGCACTGTGGGGAGCTGGCCAAAGGCCCAGGCCTGACTGTGCAGGTGCCCAGCTCAATCAAACTCCCAAACATTTGCTGATGACCTACTGTGTGCAAAGGACCCAGCCCATGGCCAGAGGAGTCAGGGGAGGCTTCTCTTAAAGAACTAATCTCTGAAGGACCCTTCCAGGGGAGGGTGGGGACACAACTTTATAGCAGCTGGGGTTGGGATGCTCTAGTGACAGTGATGCAGAGTGATGGAGAGAGAGGTGCTTTTCGATTGTCTGTATTAGCAAGAGTCTGGCAGGTTCCAGCGCGATGGGGTGTGGGAGAGGAGAGTATTGGAGGTGGGGAGTCACGATGGAAGCTCCATAGATGCTGGGATTTCTGTTTCACCATTGCTGCAGGACTTAGAAAAGTGCCCGGCACATAGTAGTTAGTCATATTTGTTGCATAAATGGAAGATGGCAGGAACAAAGCTGGAAAGATAAATTGGGGCTGGGTTACGGAAGGTTGTGGAACGCCAAGCTTAAGAGGTTGAACTTCATTCCTTGCAGACAATAGAGAGTTTTTGAGTATGTGTGCTTTGGAAACCATGTCTGTGCTTTGGAAACCTCACCTGTGCTTTGGAAAGATCACCGTGGTGGCCGAGGTGTGGTGTTCGACTAGCGTGTACTGAATGGAATGAGTGACACAGGTGTCCTTGACTCCAAGGGAACCACATGGCTCCAGAGGCCCAGGAGCCAGCCTCCAGGTTCCCACCAGCAGAGGCTGAGGCAGATGACCATAGGCTTCAACATGGTAGCCACGAGGCCAACACACTCTGCCCCCCAGGATCCACAGACCACCTGGCAGAGGGCATCTTTTACCTTGGCCCCACCTGCCCCCAGCCAAAGGCAGCTTCACTGCAGCTCAGACTCAGCCTCACTGAGCTCCCAGGGGTCCCACTGTCACTGGCCCCAGAAAACCTGGGCTGGGACTTCTATTTCAAACATCCATCATTCCAGCCAGTGAGAGCATAAATTGGTAAAGCCCTTCTAGAAAGGAATTAGTGTTCACATGCTGTGACCTAGGAAACCTGCTTTTGAGAAACTACCATAAGAAAATAATTTGATTTAGATTTAAGGATAAAGATGTTGTTGGGGCACAGAGAACGATACCCTGAAGTCTGGTGCTTTGGTGTGCTGAGCACTTTTGAATGAGAAGAAATTGGAAGACTGCAGAGGCTGCCTCAGAACCAAGGACTTCCTAGTCTCCTGTTCCACATTCCTCTGCCCCACAAGCAGAGGGAGGGGATCTCTCGGGAATGTCCGTATCCGACTGAGGAAAACTTCTTCCAAAAGAAATGCAATTGTCTTAGGACCCTCTCTCTAGGAATCTCATTAAATAAACAGAAAAGTTCAACCACCAGAAGAGAGACTAAAAGTCATCACCACGCCCAGACAGAGTTTTCTTCTGTTCTTCTGAGGACAGCTCTGAGATATTACCAGACGACAGTCTCTGCTTAATAAGACATTTGATTGCAGAGCCGTTCTGCCCCGCACCTTCCTGTAGCTTGTTCACAAGCTATAGTTTGTCCTTTGGTCTCATCCAGCATCATTTGCAAACCATTGTTTGGTTTTCTGTCCATTAATTTCCCCTAAAAATCAGGTACTGCTCCTCTGAAGTTTCCTACAGCCGCCCACTTCCCTCTCCCCTATGAAAAGGGTGTTTAAGCCTCACCCATCTGGCCCTCCTTCGAGTCTCAGATTTCATATGTTTCCTGTGCTTATCCACGTTGATGAATTTGTATGCCTTTTCTGCTGTGCAACCAGCCCAGCGGTGACCACTGAGCTGCCACAGGAGGTGCCCCAGGCTCTCCTGAGCCAGCTGGCAGGGGACTGAGGGCCTCATCCATGCACCCCCCTCCCATCACACAAGCAACCAGTCCAGTGATGACCATCGAGCTGCTGCAGGAGACACCCCGGGCTGTCCCGAGTTCAGGCAGTGGGGGGCTGAGGGCCTCGTCCATGCCTCCCCTGCACAAGCAACCAGCCCAGTGACAACCAGCAAGCCTCAGCAAGAAGGGCCCCAGGTTCCTGAGCTGGGGTGTGGGGGGGCAAGGGCTATTGCTACACCCCCTTGACCTCTGCACCCAGCCCGGCAATAACCAAGCCACCGCTGGAAGCCCCCCAGTCTCCCCTGTGGGAATGTGGGGGGTGCCACAAGTCTCAATCCCACTCCACCTCCTTCCTCCTTCGTCTATCCCATTTCCTTCCCCTTTCCCCTCTCCCTCTTCCTCCCAACTGCTCTACATCATAGAATGTAAAAAAAATTAATAAAATTAAAAAAAAATCTGTCTATTGTCAGTTTGTTTAGCAGACTCAAACCTTCAGAGGTGGAGGGAAAATTCTCTTGGCTCCCACAATGTTCATCTAGGCATTGTTTATGATAATGAGAAACTAGAAAAATCATTTAAATGTTTAACATAGGACAATGGCTGAGTAAATCAGATTCATCAATGCAGTGCAATATTCAGCATCTGCAAAAACTGGGTTGTAAGGAATATTTAATAATGAGAAAACATTTATGACAATTTTAAGGGAAAAAACACGATAAAAAGCTGTATGAATCCAATTACATTTAAAAATATATACATCAAATAAAGATTAAAGTGGAAATCAATGAAATAGAAAAAGGAAAAATCAGAGGAAATCAGTGAAACCAACAGTTGCTGTTGAAAAGATCAGCAACACTGACCATCCTTCAGCCAGGACTGATCAAGGAAGAAGAGAGGTCACAATCACCAAAATAAGGCATTGAAGAGGGGACGTCACACCACCTCAACTAAAGGACTTTTTGGGACTACTATGAAAAACTCTATGCCTACAAATTAGACAACTAAGATGCAGAAATTTCTAGAAACACAAGGTACCAAAACTTACTCAGGAAGAAAAAGATTATCTAAATAGACTTGTGGGCCGGCCCGGTGGCACACTGCTACAGTGCGCCGCTTGGGAGCGCGGCGGCGCTCCCGCCAAGGGTTCGGATCCCACATACAGACCGGCCGCTCACTGGCTGAGCGAGGTGCGGGAGCAACACCGAGGGTTGCGATCCCGTTGCCCCGTTGCCAGTCCTGGTCCGGTGCGGGCGCGACACTGAGGGTTGTGATCCCGTTGCCGGTCCCGGTCCGGTACAGGCGCGACACTGAAGGTTGCGATCCATTGCCGGTCACGAAAAAAGACAAAAAGGAAAAAACAAACAAATAAATAAATAGACTTGTGATACATAAAAAAAAAAAAAAAACCCCAAAACAAAACAACTGTATCAGTAATTTTAAAATTTCCACAAAGAAAAGTCCAGGCCCAGATGGCTTCCCTGGTAAATCCTACCAAACATTTAAAGAAAGAAATGCGATCCTTCACAAACTCTTATAGAAAATAGAGGAGAAGGAAACACTGATCAACTCATTCTATGAAGCCAGCATCACCCTGATACAAAACCAGGCAAGGACATCACAAGAAAATAAATCTACAGAACGATATGAGTGTCTCTTATAACTACATATACAAAAATCCTCAACAAAATGCCAGCTAACTGAATCCAACAGCATGTAAAAAGAATTATATGCCATGGCCAATTGAGATTTATCTTAAGAATGCAAGAAGATCAATTTATGTAACACACCACATCCATAGAATAAAGAACAAAAACCATACTGTCATCTCAATAAACACAGAAAAATGCATTTGACTAAATCTAACACCCATTCATGATAAAAATTCTCCACAACTTATACCCAGAATATATAAAGAAGGCTTACAGCTCAATAAAAAGACAGATAGCACAATTAAAAATAGGCAAAATATTTGAATAGACATTTCACAATAAAAAAATACAAATGGCTAATACACGTATAATAGATGTGCAACACCATTAGTCATTATGGAAATGCAAATTAAAACCACAATGAGATACCACTTTATACTGACTGGAAGGCGGCTATAATCAAAAAGACTTAAAATACCGTGTTGACATTGCTGGCAGAAAAGTAAAACGGTACAGCCACCTGAAAAAACAGTTTTTCAGGTTCTTAAATACATGTCATTTTACCATATGACCCAGGAATTCCCCCCCCNAAAAAAAAAATGGAAAAAAATCCAAATATTCATCAACTGATGCACGGATAACAAAATGTGGTCTATCTGTCCATTGGAATAGTACTGAACAGTAAAAAGGAACAGACTCCTGCTACGTGATACAGCACGGATCAGCCTCGAGAAAAATGTGTTGTTTGTGTGTTTGCTCTGGTGAGAGCAGCTGTCGTTTTCAAGCTGCCACATGCTTCTAATAGGAAATGCAAAGCGCATTCCCTTTAATCTGGGCAGAAACCCTGGAATTGACCTCTGTTATCTTGACAAAGAGTGTCCCTGGAAACAACCTTGAAATACAGAATTCAAGAGTCAGAGCGGGGTGAGGGGTGGGCAAATTCACAGACAGTGGGAGAAATCTCTTGGAGGGAAGAAGACAAAGACCTTGGCCTCTTCTCTTTTGTTTTTTCAGAAAAAAAATTTATTGACTATAACATACATCAGAAAAGTGTGAAATCATAAACAAAAAACTTAATGAACTTTCACGAGGTAAAACTAGCACCCAGATCAAGGAACAGAACATTCCAGAAGCCACCTTGTGCCCCCTCCCAGTCACTAACTCCCCCAAGGGTAACCTCTCTTCTGACTCATACTGTGGATCCCNTGAAATCATAAACAAAAAACTTAATGAACTTTCACGAGGTAAAACTAGCACCCAGATCAAGGAACAGAACATTCCAGAAGCCACCTTGTGCCCCCTCCCAGTCACTAACTCCCCCAAGGGTAACCTCTCTTCTGACTCATACTGTGGATCCCTTTTCTCCGTTTTTGAACTTCATGCATATAAAAACACGCAGAATATTCTTTTGTGCTGGCTTCTTTCGCTCGTCGTGTTGGCAGGACGTGGCGCGCCGTTCCGAGCGGCAGAGGCTCGTGCACGCCTGTTGCCACACGTCGTTCCACCGTGTATGCACCTCATCGATTCACGCGTTCCACCACCGACACATGCTGGGTTGCTTTCAGTTGTCACCCCTGAGAATATTCTTTGACATGCTTTTGTGCACTCCTGTGTGCATTTCTGTTGGGCATGTCCCTGGGAATGGTACTTCTGGGCCAAAGGAACAGCAGGACTTAGCCCCGGTACATACAGCTGCCTGGCTTCCTCGCCCCAGCAGGTTAGGACAGCACCAGGTGCCCTGCGTCCTCGCCAACGCTAGATGTCGTCTGCCTTTTCACCGCATCCCCTGCAGGGGTGTGTAGTGGTTCTGCACTGTTTCCTGATGGCTGATGACATCATGCACACTCGCAGTTGCTTGCTGGCCATCAGATTTGTTATTTTGTGAAGGGCCTGCTCAAGTTTGTCACCTATTTACCTATTGGTTTGTCTGCTTTATTATTGGTTTGTGGGAATTTTTTATATGTATTCTAGGTACCAGTCCTTTGTTGGATATATGTGTCACAAATGCCTTCCACTCTGTGACTGGTCTTTTCACCCTCTTAATGGAAGAATGGCAGTTTTTTGTTGTTTTTTTTTGTCTTTTTGTCTTTTTTACTGACCGGTAACGGGATCGCAACCCTCGGTGTCACGCCCGCACCACGCTCAGCCAGTGAGCAGGAACCGGTCTCTACATGGGATCCGAACCCTCAACGGGAGCGCCGCCGCGCTCTCAAGTGGCGCACTCTCCAGTGCGCCACCGGGCCGGCCCAAGAATGGCAGTTTTTAATTTTAATCAAATCCAATTTAATTCTTTCCCTTCATGGTGAGCAATTTTCGTGTTCTGTTCTGTTTCGTGTTCTTTGCTAATCACAAGATTGGGAAGAAGCTCTCCTATCTTTTTCTTCTGAAGTCTTTGTGGTTTTGCCTTTCACATTTCCATCTCCAGA
>NW_007729336.1:218536-224955 GCF_000696425.1 Galeopterus variegatus
TGCCTTCCACTCTGTGACTGGTCTTTTCACCCTCTTAATGGAAGAATGGCAGTTTTTTGTTTTTTTTTTTTCTTTTTGTCTTTTTTACTGACCGGTAACAGGATCGCAACCCTCAGTGTCACGCCCGCACCACGCTCAGCCAGTGAGCGGGACCCGGTCTCTACATGGGATCCGAACCCTCAACAGGAGCGCCGCCGCGCTCTCAAGTGGCGCACTCTCCAGTGCGCCACCGGGCCAGCCCAAGAATGGCAGTTTTTAATTTTAATCAAATCCAATTTAATTCTCTCCCTTCATGGTGAGCAATTTTTGTGTTCTGTTCTGTTTCGTGTTCTTTGCTAATCACAAGATTGGGAAGATGCTCTCCTATCTTTTTCTTCTGAAGTCTTTGTGGTTTTGCCTTTCACATTTCCATCTCCAGAAATTTTAATCAAATCCAATTTAATTCTTTCCCTTCATGGTGAGCAATTTTCGTGTTCTGTTCTGTTTCGTGTTCTTTGCTAATCACAAGATTGGGAAGAAGCTCTCCTATCTTTTTCTTCTGAAGTCTTTGTGGTTTTGCCTTTCACATTTCCATCTCCAGAACATCTGGAATCGATTTTTGTGAATGTACAGATTGAAGAGATGAGGTTCAACATCACTGCAAGCTCTGAGGGTGGGACGGGACGTGGTCGGGTGTGGCAGGGCCAGGGTGAGCTGGTTCGGCTCTGCACAAGGTCCACTCTGGCCTGCACAGGGGACCCGGCAGTTGCTGGCATGAAGGGGTACGAAAGGCTGGGGCCCGGAGAGCCCAGGTGAGTGCTGGCACTGGGCACCTGTGGTCTACTACACTGTTGGGGAAGGGGCGCATCCTCCTCGAGCCATACTGTTGAGGGGCGGTCACTGCTGAGTGGATGCAGGCAGAGGTCCCCCCTCCTTTCTGGCACCCTGAGGAACCACTGCCAGGCTGCCTGGGCACCATCACGAGAGCAGCAGGCAAAAGCCCCGGACTGCGTGGGACTTCCTGTGTCCAGCAATAGCCTTCCAGGCCACAATGAAACCACTGCAGAAGGAAACAGGGTCGGCTCGTCCACTTCCCCACAACTGGGTGCGGAGGGCCTGACCCTTTTGGACTGAGTCCCTGAGGCTCCTGGGCAATTGGTCGTATGCACACTCAGTTGACTAATTTCAATGTTAAAAAAAGATATGGCCAGGGAAGTGGGTCATACCAGTAACGTATATAAATAAGTGAATTCCTCTTCAGACCATCAGAATAGTGTGTTTTTGTATGGCTCAGCTGAAACTTCTGGAGAAGAGGTAATCTTTCCCACCCACCCTGCCAACAAGCTGCTTTGAAAAACATTATTTTGGGTGAGTTTCCACCATGCAGTATAGGCCAGAGCAGAAGATTGCTGGAGAACCGCCCCCCCACCCAGAGGGCTCCACATCAGTGTTAAATAAAAGGTTGCCTTCCAGAACTTTCCACGTGGTCTCAGATGGTTAATTTAACACAGTCTATCAAAGGAGTAACAGATGAGTTAAGCCTTGCTCTCCACTGAACAGAAAAGTCTCTTCTAAAAGCTATGCTTTGTTTACTTCCCCCACCTCAAGTCTTCCAATCTACCAATAGGGGAAAACCCGTGCCTAGTGCACAGTCATTTCAGACACTGTGAAAGTAGCCCCTTGGCAGCTACGAGGACCCTTCCCCACTTGCTCTGTCCTCTTTCACATGACAGCCACCACCTGGGGCTCTGCTTTTCCCTTGGGTGGCAAAGGCGGTCAAAAGGCTGGAGGAAGCCTTTATTCCTGGTAATAGGAGGGTGGGCCCAGAATAGATTTGCCTGAGATGAATCCTGCCTCTGTCATTTCCTACTCACTGTAAGACTCTGGGCAAGTTCTTACTCCTTCTTAGCCTCAGTTTTCCCATCTGTGCAGTGAGGACAATGCCTATCTCATGGGGGTGTTGTGGGGTCAATCAGTACAGTGAATCTCAAGAGTCCAAGTATCTTTTGGAACACAGCAGATGCTCAATAATATTAGTTATTATTACATTTCAAGCTATCGTTGGCTTTGGGTGCAGGTGCAGAGCCCACCTGTTAGAACAGACCAGAGACAGAGCGTGGGGCTTTGGCCCAGCCCTCTCTGGAAATTTACATCACTTGCGAAGCTCCATTGTGAAATATAGAAACATCGATGTGGAAGAAAGGAAAACAAAGCCCAGACTCTGAATCAACTGGTAGGTGTCTGCGCTTCAGAGACTCCACGGGAGGGTGGGCCCAGTGACTCACCATAGTCATCCTTTCACTTTTACTAGTGACCAATCTGAGTTTCCCATTACACGGCAGTGATTCACCATTTGCTGTCACAGTTATGTAACCGGGGCTGTTTTGATCTGTTGGGGTGTCTCTATCTGTATTTCTACGTCACCCCTGGGAAGCTTTGGAGAATCTTCTTTTTCACACACCCTGGTACATGCTGTAACAAACCATGGTTGAAATGCCATCCCTTGAGAATGAAATAACCTGCCTCTTCCCTCTCTGAGAAGTGGGCAGCTGAACGGTGTGTTGACCCCTGCCCGTGGAGCCAGGAGCCCTCCACCCAGGCCTGGCCTTGCCACAGACTCTCCTTGTGTTCCTCACCTTCTCTGGCCTCAGCCCGAGATCTCTTAAAATTAGATGCTTAACTACATCAAACCTGAGTTTTGACATTCAAAGAATTCTCAATATTGAACTTTTCTCAGTGAGTCTTTTTGCTAGATTAGAGTTCCAGGTGTCTCCTACCAAATCCTAAGTGCATGGCAATTCAAAGGAAGACCTGGAGTCTAAGTTACAGGATGGGGTGGGGGTGGCGGAACAATGGATTTATGCTAGACGTCTTAAAAATAAACTAATCTAGCCTTGGAGGAATGGGATTTCCACCACTTCCTCTTGTGCTATATATAAATAATAAACAGGAGGATGAAAATGCACTGGTACCTCCACTGTCATTCTGATCTTAGCCATCAGCCCACCTAGGCCAGGCAGGGATGGGCTTCACAGAGCCAGTGACTGCACTTGCACTTGCTTTGCTCATCCCTGACAGAAGTTCTGTGTCCCAGGACTGGCTGAGTAATATCAGTCCCGCAGTCACATCACTGAGCCACCCTGCCAGCAAGAGACAGGTTTGTGATGGCCACTCAGAGTCTGAACGTCATTTTCACTTTTTATTTTTTGTCTTTGGAACTTGTTTGGCTTCTTAAATCCATGGATTGGCATCTTTCATCAGTTCTGAAAAATTCTCAGACATTATCTCTTCAAATACTACCCGTGCCCCCTTCTCTCTGGTGTCTCCTTCTGGAACACCAATTAAATGTATTTAGACCTCACTCTATCCTTCTTGTCCCTAAACCTCTTTTTTGATTTTCATATTTTTGTGTCTCTGTGCTCGTTTGGATAATTTCTTCTGACCCAGATTCCAGTTCACTGATTCTCTCTCTCTTTATATCTAATCTCTAATTAA
The DNA here is from genome assembly GCF_000696425.1 of Galeopterus variegatus. Taxonomy (NCBI): domain Eukaryota; kingdom Metazoa; phylum Chordata; class Mammalia; order Dermoptera; family Cynocephalidae; genus Galeopterus; species Galeopterus variegatus. The sequence goes on from NW_007729336.1 coordinate 222,011, forward strand.
ATCCATCCACTCAATTTTAAATTTCAGTTATTGTATTCTCATTTCTATAAGAAAGATCTATTTGATTCTTTTAAAAATTCTACTAGATAAGTTATTTTTAATAGTTCTCTGTTTCCTGCAGATATTTTTAAACCTATATTTTATTTCTAACATAGCAATGTTACAATTTGTTTCCTAGTATTCCGCCATATGAAATATTTGGGGGTCAGTTTAGCTCTCTGTTTCTGCTGCTTATTCTTGCTCTTGTTCCCTTGTTTCCTTGTGTGCTTATTTTTTTTTTTAAAAAGATGACCGGTAAGGGGATCTCAACCCTTGACTTGGTGTTGTCAGCACCAGGCTCAGCCAGGGAGACAACCGGCCATCCCTAGATGGGATCCGAACCCACGGCCTTGGTGTTATCAGCACCGCACTCTCCCGAGTGAGCCACGGGCCGGCCCCAAAGAGGTTTTTTTTTGTTTTTGTTTTTGTTTTTTTCCTTTTTGTCTTTTTTCGTGTCCGGCAACGGATCGCAACCCTCGGCGGGAGCGCCACCGCGCTCCCAAGCGGCGCACTGTAGCAGTGTGCCACCGGGCCGGCAATGACAATTTGGCATTATGTTTTGGGTTTTTTTTGTCTTTTTTTTTTTTTTTCGTGACCGGTAAGGGGACCGCAACCCTTGGTGTGGTGTCGTGCGCACCACGCTCAGCCAGTGAGCGCACCGGCCATTCCTATATAGGATCCGAACCCATGGCGGGAGTGTTGCTGCGCTCCCAGCGCCGCACTCTCCCGAGTGCGCCACGGGCTTGGCCCTCCTTGTGTGCTTATTTTTTACTGAGTGTTGCTGACTGTTCTTGAAAAATTACGTAGTGAGAATTTTCTGAGGCCTGGGATGAATGTGACTTCTACCAGAAAGGATTTGCACTAGCTTCTCCCATACACCCAGGAACACTTCCACTCCAGGACCATCTTAATCTAAACTTGCTTCTTGAAGTTTTGTGGACCATTCAGGTGATGTGAATTTGGGTACCAGTCTGCACAAGGGTCAGTATGTAGTAACAGCTTCCCAGAGATGAGCTTTTCTCTTGACCTTCTCAGTGCCAAGAAACACTTCCTTGAAACCTCCAAAGTGGGCGAAGAATGGGAAGATTTGCTTCTGGTTCACACTAATCCTGGGTGTGTAACCCTTTAGAATTCTAGCATCATGAGCTGAAGATCTTCTAGAACATTCCCAACCTTACATGGGTTCTGGGCTTTGAATTCTGATAGGTTCATTTTCTTCCCCTAAGTATAGTAATGAATCTACTGGTAGTGCACTAAATCTTAGAAAATTATGGAAGGAGACCAGGCTCCTTGAAATGAAACATATGACATTCTTCTTGCTACATCAGATATGATTAGTACTCGCTCAGATTAAATACCCTGGAACTATAAAAACAACGAAACTAACTTTAGAGAATTTTAGGGGTATTAGATACACAAGACGAATCAGTTAGGAATGGTTTCAACTACAAACAGTAGAAACATGACACATAGGAGCTTATTTTTCGTACATAACCAGAAGTCTAGAGGCAGAGCGTTGGTGGTGTAGGGTCACCTGCTCAGGAATGCCGGGAGTGGGTGGGGGTCCAGTCTTTCTATATTTCCCCTCTGGAATGCTGGCTTTTTCTCATGCTTATCATCTCAGTTATGAAACAACCATCCTTAACTCTAGACATCACGTCCACGTTGAAGGCAGGAAAAAAGGAAAGAGATAGCAGCAGTCACATGGCTCTTTTATCAGTAAAGCCAAACCTTCCTCATAAGCCTCCCTGCAGTCTGTCCCATGCATCTCATGGTCACGTGACTGTCCCTAGCTAGGAAGAACTTTGACATTCCTTGATTGTTGTTTGTTTGGTTTTGGTTTTTTGTTTTTAGCTGTGAGGAACTTAGAGAAAACAAGTAAAGTACCTCGGAAAATGGAGAAGATTATCCTGATTAGCCTCGACCGGCCTTGGTGCTCCCCTAGGACTGAGCACATTCCCACTCCAAATTCAGTCAGGATTGTTAGAAGGCAGAAGAGGATACTGGCTGTGTGGTGGCAACCCAGAGCATGTCACACTCTGAGCTAGTGTGTCCACTGCCTCCTGTCCAGCAAGACAGTACTAAGTCAGCCTACTTAGCTGAGAACTACCTTGTTGGGAAGGCTCCAGAAAGTGGGCTTTCCAGCCAGAGGACAGTTTTCCTAAAACACACACACACACATGCGTGTGTGCATGTGCATGAACAATGTCTGGGAAAGAAGACTGCCCTTTAAAAAGTTTCCCCTTGGACGCAGATGAAGCTGGGGTGGGGGGGTTCCAGATGTTGTCCAGGTAGAGAGAGCACGTAGCTCCCAGGCCAGGCCTCTGGGTGAGGAAACCCATCAGGTTTTGCTCTTTCAGTGCCAGAAGGAGGTGTAGACAGTGATACTGCAATCAGATGAGCTTCCTCCTTAATGACCATCTCTTTGGCAAATCACACCCACAGCATTTTCTCTCTTAGCGTCAACATCAGACAGGGCAAGAGTCCAAGAGGGTACACCTGCCCTGCTTTGAAAGTGACGTCTAATAGGCTTCGGTGGTTGTCTTTCCTTCTGGGTAGGTAAAGTACTTGACCTGTCTTTTACAGGATTTATAGCTGGGCCCGTCTTCTCAGACCTGAGTCTGGGAGCCCACTGGCAAATGCACAACAATGCCCCTTGTTTCCATATTCCCAACAGAGGCAAAGCATTGCTGTCTTCGCTTCTAGGGGCTGGTGAGTGGCAGACAGGGCTTTGCTGGGTGGGTGAGTTGGGGGGTGGGTATGACAAGCAGAAACCCATCCCTTTGGTGCTATTGAGGGAGCAAGCAGCAGGCTTTTCCTCGGCTGACCACAACGGCTTTCTTTCTGTTTCTCTTATGTGCACTCCCCAGACCTAGGGCCTTTGCCCACTCTGCTCCTTCACTCAG
>NW_007729336.1:225441-226348 GCF_000696425.1 Galeopterus variegatus
TGTTTCTCTTATGTGCACTCCCCAGACCTAGGGCCTTTGCCCACTCTGCTCCTTCACTCAGATGTTACCCCAGCCGCAGCCCGAGTGACATACTTGCAGGAAGCCTTCGGATCTAGTTTGGTGTCAGTTCCTTACAGAATCTCCCGACCAGGTGCTCCTGTTACTTGCACCTGGAGCAGCTGGCACTTCCTCACAGCCCTCGTCACCCTTCACGTTACTCGCTATCCAGCTTTCCCATCAGACCGGAGCCTGCGGAGGAGCTGGAACTGCACCTGTTTTATTTATTGCTGTATTATCAGTGCCTGGCACATACGCAGTAGGCTCTGAACACACATTCGTTGAATGGAGGAAGGACTGAAAAATCTGAACCCATGAACGGAAGAATAGTTCATGACATGCGAAAATGCTCATGATACAATATTAAGGTAAATAGATAAAAAATTAAGCAAAGAAATAAATAAAAATATAAATCAGTAAAGGAGGGGCATGGAATTATATATAGAACATGATATAATTTTATACAACATGATATAATTTTAGGGAAAATGCCCATGGGAAATACTAGGAGGAAAAGTGACAAATTCAACAAAATGTTAACCATAATTCATTCTAAATTGTGTGACTACCCGTGACTTTAATCTTTTTGTAACTTTCTTTGATTTCCAAATTCTCTGTAACATGTGCTTTTGCCTTCAAAACAAAAAAGACGTGTGAGTCCTTCAGCAGTCAGAGGTGGGACAGAAAACAAGAAGACTCTAGTTAACCTTGGGAAGCGTCTGCTCCTGAGCAGACTTGCTCTGGGCAAGGGGAGTGTCCAGCGAGGATACTGGAGGAGAGCTGGGAGCCCATGTGACAGCAGCAGTGAGGGGCACAGAGCCTTGAAAGGTCACTGGCTGCAGTGACCTCT
>NW_007729336.1:227046-229397 GCF_000696425.1 Galeopterus variegatus
TCGGATTCTTCGGGGCCTGGCGTCCCTTCCTCCTGGGTAGAAGGCAGCAGCCCTTCTGGAAGGAGGGTCTCAGGACCTCCTATCACACAAGGCAGGCCAGAGACCTTCCTCCTGCCAGCTCCTGCACAGGAAGGCGGGGGAAGGGGAGAGTAATATCTCTAGGATAATGTTTTATGGCTGGCTTTGGGGCAGAAGGGTTCTGGTTTCTGTGACCCACCTTGGGGAAGGGAATTCTAGTTTCTGTGGCCGCCTCGGGGAGAAAAGGGAGCAGGAGAAAGGAGGGTGGGAGCTGGGACAGACTTTGCTTCTGAGACCTTACAACATCCTTCTCATTCCTTCAGTTCAAAGCACCCAGTGAGCCAAAGTGCCGTACTTTGGGGTATCATTTTCTGAGCCCTGACAGACACTAATCCCATCATGGCAGCCCCACTCTCATGACCTCATCTAAACCTAATCACCCCCCAAAGGCCCCATCTCCAAATGCCATCCCATTGGGGTTAGGGTTTCAACGTATGAATTGTGGGGGCACAAGCGCTCGGTCATGACCACGTGCGTCACACTCGCCTGTGGGAGGATCCGCTGCCGGCTCTACCCGTTTCCCCTGTAAGAGCATCACTCACCTGGGCACTCATGTCTCCTACCTGCGCTCTCATGGCACTTTCTTTGAATTTGGTCACTAAAGACATACTCAGTCTCTCGTTCATTGAATAAACATGGCTGTCATAATGGGGAATGCCTCAACACCAAGCCTAGTGCTTTCGTGCCGGGGCCCTGGATTGTGAGCCCCTCAGGCAGGGGCCCTGTTTGATCCCCTTCGCCCACCTCAGGGCCTGGGTGCACACTGAGTAGGAACTGCATAAATGGACAAAGGGGTGGGGGGCAGCAGAGCATTCCTGGCCCAGCAACAGCCTGTGCTGCATCACCGCGGTGGGGAGACAGTGGGGCCAGATCACGAGGAGCCCTGAACACCGAGCCTCGGGCTTTCGTGCTGGGGAGCAAGAAGCCACGTGTTGCAAAGTACTTTGGGGGGTGGAGGAGCTNCATGTGACAGCAGCAGTGAGGGGCACAGAGCCTTGAAAGGTCACTGGCTGCAGTGACCTCTTTGGTCCCCAGGGCACTAAGATTCTTCTATACGGCAGATCCCATCAGTTGCTGGCCAGGGCCCAGGACCCTGGGCATCCACTATGGGCACATCCCCCAGGCACATTTGGGGCATGTTATTTACCCAAAGCAGGTGTGCTTCATTGATGGCCACCTGCCTGTCAACAGGAGAACTCACTGCAGGTGTGATTTTGGTATTTCACTGCTGTATTAGTCTGCCTGAGCTGCTATAACAAAATATCATAGACAGGATGGCTTCAGCAGCAAATACTTACTCCTGACCATCCTGGAGGCTGGACGTCCAAGATCAAGGTGCCGGCAGATTGAGTTTCTGGTGAGAGCTCATTTCCTGGCTTGCAAATGACCACTTTCTCACTGTGTCCTCGTACGGCAGAGAGAGAGAGAGAGAGAGAAAGAGCAAGCAAGAGCCCTCTGGTCTCTCTTGCTCCTTTTATAAGGACATGTAGGGGCGGGAAGTGGCGATACCCTTGTTCACCCCCATCAAAAAGTCACAGCCCACACCCCTATAACAAAGGACAGGCTAACAAGAGAAAAGCATAGCAGATTTACATCATCAAAGTTTCACATGACAGGGGAGCATTCAGAAATAAAGATATGAAGGCCTGAGGAGAACAGAAACTGTTCATTCTTATGCTCAGGTTCAGTGAAGAGGGGACAGCCATGTAGAAATGTGATTGGACAGAAAGGGAGTGACCCGATGGTGACAGACTGAGAGGGGAAACCCAGCAAAGCCTGTCCATTCGGATTCTTCGGGGCCTGGCGTCCCTTCCTCCTGGGTAGAAGGCAGCAGCCCTTCTGGAAAGAGGGTCTCAGGACCTCCTATCACACAAGGCAGGCCAGAGACCTTCCTCCTGGCAGCTCCTGCACAGGAAGGCGGGGGAAGGGGAGAGTAATATCTCTAGGGTAATGTTTTATGGCTGGCTTTGGGGCAGAAGGGTTCTGGTTTCTGTGACCCACCTTGGGGAAGGGAATTCTAGTTTCTGTGGCCGGCCTTGGGGAGAAAAGGGAGCAGGAGAAAGGAGGGTGGGAGCTGGGACAGACTTTGCTTCTGAGGCCTTACAACATCCTTCAGTTCGAAGCACCCAGTGAGCCAAAGTGCTGTGCTCTGGGGTACTGTTTTCTGAGCCCCAACAGTTCTAAGAACAGGGCAGAAGCTTCCTTTGTAAAGGAAATTTACAGTTGTAAAAGGTCTCTCTCTCTCTCTCTCTCTCTCTCCCCCCCATCTCTCA
>NW_007729336.1:230507-235387 GCF_000696425.1 Galeopterus variegatus
GCCTCGGGCTTTCGTGCTGGGGAGCAAGAAGCCACGTGTTGCAAAGTACTTTGGGGGGTGGAGGAGCTCGGGGTGGGGGGTGCGTCTTGGGATTACCAGGGTTATCACAGCCCGCTTGGGCTGTTTTGGCATGTTCTGAACCCCAGCACACCGAGTGGGTGCTCAAGGGGACTGAGGGGAGCAAGACATGGTGGGGGGCTCTCCTGCACTCTGCTTCCTGCTTTACTTTGGCAGCACCCTGGGAGCAGCGGGGAGGCGGAGGCTTGGTCAGGCCCTGAAGGAGGTGCATTCCTCAGTCCAAGTCTTAAAAGCCGGGAAGGCGTTGGCCCAGCAAAGGGCAGGAGGAGGTGGACAGGTAGGCAGATGGGCTGCACAGACAAGGCACACGTGCGAGAAACTCAGTGACTGACGGGGAGGCCGGGCCGAGGCCGCCGGTTATTGTTGAGGGGAGGCCAGCAGAGGCCAGGGCGAAGGCTGAGAAGTGGGGGGCCGTCCGGGCAACCGTGCGCACCCGTTAAGGAGCTGAGGCTTTAGGGGTGCTGGGGAACTGGGAGCCGGGGGAGTGGGCATGAGAGCAGGGGTCGATATCGATGAATTTTTGATGTGGATTGACCCCCTGGGCAGTGGTGTGGAGGCAGAATGGAGGCAGAAGCCAGGAGGAGGGGCTGAAGGTGAGAACGAGGGGAGGAGAGACCCCCCGAGTTTAGGAGCCCAGGTCGGGAGGAGCAGGCGATGGATTGGGTGTTGTGTGTGAGAGATGTGGGCAAGGATGCCCAGGTCCTAGGCTCAGGTGGTGCCACCCGCTGAACAAGGTCGGGCACAGGAGCACCCAGGTAGGAGGACAGGTCAGGAGCTCAGTCCCAGTCACAGCGAGATTGAGCTGCAGGTGGGACATGCACATGGAAGTGTCCTGCCAGCAGGTGGACAGATACTGCCATGGGGCCCCAAGGAGAAGCAGGACATGGAGACTTGGGGGTCGTGAACAGGCAGGGCTCCAGAGCCCGAGCAGAGTTCAGGGGGTGCAGGGCACAGGGAGAGCAGGGACTGGAGGCAGAGCCCAGGCTGGGACACGGGAGAGGCTGGACAACATGGGGCTGGCGCTGATGAAGATGACGAAGCGGGGTGAGGAAGGGCAGGAGGACGGTGGGGGGCTTCCTGCAGACAGTGAGCCCCTGTGGTCCCCATGAGGGGGATCTGGAGAGGAGACAGCACAGCCCGGAGAGCGAGGACGCCGCCTGCGCTCCTGGGTTTGGTCCCAGCGCTTCTATAGACCTGCTGTGTGACCTTGGGCAAGTTACTCAACCTCTCTGTTTCTTGTTTCTTCTGCTACAAAGAGAAGCACCCCTCCTTCAAAGGGCCTCTGTGAGGACTACGTAAGTCGATGTGTGCAGAGCACATTCAGCACGTGTGGCCTCTCCTAACCCCCTCAGCATCAGCTGTTCCTATTGCTAACAGGAAAAGAGGCTGGCAGGTGTGCAGGGGCTGACCTGTCGTCGCCACCCATCTGGACTCTGCTCTGGCGATGCAGGAGTGGGCCTGCAGCCCGCCTGCCCACACTCCCCTGCCTGGCTGCTGCTGCCACCAGGGACAGTGGGACGAGGGCAGAAGGCACGTCCTGCCTGCTTCCCTCCCCAGCCACCATCGCTCCAGCAGCAGCGGCCAGCAGTGGGATCCGGGCCTGAACCTTGGCAGGTCCCCTGAGTCCCAGGTTGTGCCACCCGCACCTCTTTCTCGTTCCCCTATCCCCGGGGCGGTGGCTGCTTCTGGCAGCCCTCGTCTCCAGCCCATGAGGAGGAGAACTTGGCAGCCCAGATCCTGAGGCCAGTCGGGGTGCGAAGGAGGGAGCTGGGGACGATGAACGTAGAGGGGTCTTTAGAGAAGTTTGGAAGAGGAGAGGAAGCAGGAGATTGGATGGGCGGGTGGGTGGAGGAGGATCAGGGGAGGGTGTTTTTGGTTTTTATCTCATATTTGTTTTGGCTCAGGAGGAGCCAGAGCAGGTTGCCAGCCTGGGGAGGGCAGAGCCAGTGCACAGGAGAGGAGAGAAACAAAGTCATGAGGGGCAGCAGGTGGGAAGGAGGGGGAGTGGCTTAAGGCTGAGGCAAGGAGGTGAGGGTGGGATACAGGTGAGGGTGGGATGCAGGTGAGGGTGGGATACAGGTGAGGTTGGGATGCAGGTGAGGGTGGGATGCAGGTGAGGGTGGGATGCAGGTGAGGGTGGGGATGCAAGTGAGGGCGGGGATTCAGGTGCTGGTGGGATGCAGGTGATGGGGGAATGCAGGTGAGGAGGGTCATGACTAGGATCCTCAGTTTCCTTAAAGAAGTGGGAGAGTGTTATGGACTGAACTGTGTCTTCTCTAGAGTCATATTTTGAAGCCCTAACCCCAGTGTGACCCAGCAGCCACCCTGCATCTTGGCTGTGTGGAAGGAGCTCTTCCTGGATGTTTGCTCGGCCCTTCACCTGGGCCACCCCTTTCTCTCTCTCTCTGCAAATGCCTTGGGTCAAGGCCAGCTCCATCTCATTTATTACTCTCAGGAGTAATAAAGCTCCTCAGGTGCTGCTGGGTTGAACCACAGTGATGAGACAGGTTGGGCCAATGAGAGCTGAGGGCCCAAGACAAGCAGGGGTCTCCAGGCCAGCTCCCTGAAAGCCATCCTTGGGCTGGTCCCGCATGGGACAGTTTTTATCCCCCTTCACAAGTGCTCACCAGGGCTGGCAACATGTTGCACGATAAGGCTGCCAGTCATCCAGTTCCCCTCCACTCACCAGTTTCTCTGAATTTGGCAAGGTTTCCTGTTGCTAATAACAACAGGTCTGCTCTGTTGAGAGTCTACCTGGGCTAGCCTGCACCTCACACAATTATTATCTGTATTTTATGCAAGTCAAAGCTGGGGCTCAGAGAAGCTGAGTGACTTGCCCAGAGTCACGTGGAGAATAAGAGGAGTGGCAGGATTCGAATGTAGGGCAGCCCAAGAAAAAGGGCCTGTCCCTCTGTCCTGCAGGGGCCCCTCACCTGACCCTTAGCTGATCCGCCTGAGGCACATGCCACTGCTTGCAATCGCTTGTCACTGCTTTAATCACTTGTCACTGACTGTTCAAGAAGGCAGGACTGACTTGAGTTTGTGTCTTCACAGGCGCAGAGAACCAGCCTGTCCAAGCTTCCCACCTGAGAAAGGGAAACTGACCACTGGGAGTCCGTGTCAGAGACTCGTGCTTACACAGCACCTTCCCACTGAAGTGCTTTCCATGTTTGATCTCATTTGAGCCTCATGAAAACTATTATCCATTGGAGATAGGGAAACTGAGGCTTAGTAAGGTCAAGCCCCTTGCCCAAGATCATTGGAGAGGAAGGACTGTGACCCAGGTCTTCTGATTCCTCGTCCTGCCTCCTGCACCAGACGCATGACCAGTACCCGCTGAGCACCTGCTGGGTGCTGGTTGGTCCCCAGATGAGCTTCCAGAGCCCTGACTGGAGCCAGGCTTTGGTCAGGTAGTGGTCATGCTGCCATCTGACAAGCCCGGGGGCTTGTCCCAGCAAGTCTCAGGCCCATGTGAGAGAGTCGCACCATAGTGATGATTGTCCAGACAGACCTTCTAGCACCATCGAGGCACAGAGGGCTGCTTGGGTGTGTGGGCTGCCTTCCCTCTTGTGGCAGCACCTCTGGCTCCTGGGTTCCCAATTTGGCCATTAAAGTCAAATTTCAGCTCCAAGTAAAAATGTGTCTGAGTATAAACCTTTGAAGATACAGGTTCTTAATGAAAACTCAGAGTGAAGCCAATTAGAGTGGTGTGAACAGTAATCACTGTAATAAGCGTAATTGGGCTGGGCGTATTACAGCTGACGATGGGCTTTTCCCCCTTAAGTAGAGAAAGAAAATAATTTACTGATATTAAAACATGGTTTAAGTTTTCCTTCAAATCCCCAGGAAACGGCTCCGTTTCTGGGACTTCATTTCAAATGCAAGGCTGCTGGGAAACGAGAAGAGAAAGCTACACTTAGTGACGTGACTTTCTCAGGAGGCAGCTCTTCTCTCAGAGCAGAATCGAATGAGCCCGGGAGAAGGCGGGAGGCGTGGGGCGTGCGGGAGAGCAAGACGTGGGAGTCAGACCCTGTCGTTGCCTATTTGTGTGATTTAGATAAGTCCCTCAGCCTCTCCGAGCCTTGGTTTCTTCATCTGCAGAATGGGAATAATACCAACGCTGCAGGGTCACTGGGGAAATTAAATCAAGCTACATTACATTAAGTTTAATTAAAGAAGGTATATGACATGCCTGGCAAGTGGTAGACACTCAGTAAATGTTAACAACCTTCCCTAATAGCAGGGAGCCGTCACTGGAGAGTTCTAAAAGTCTTGCCAAATGTATCTTTTTTTTTTTAGCAAGATAAAATTTATTTTTCTTTCATAAAAGTCTATGGGTAAATAGTCCAGGGCTGTCAGGGTGGTTTCACAACCTGTGGGGACCCAGGCCCTTCTCTCTCGCTGCTCTGCCACCCTCAGCAGGAAGCTTTCACCTCATGGCCCCAGACGGCTGCCAAGCTCCTAACAGAGTGTCTGCACTGCATAAGGCCTTGGCCAGGCTCACTCCTTGTTTTAGTCCGTTTTGTGTTGCTATAACAGAAATACCTGAGGCTGGGTAATTTATAAAGGAAAGAGGTTTATTTGGCTTACGATTCTGGGACAGCTGCATCTGGCATGGGCCTCAGGCTGCTTCTACTCATGGTGGAAAGTGGCAGGCAGCCAGTGGGTACAAGCAGATCACATGGCCAGAGGAAGCAGGAGAGAGAGAGAGAGAGGAGGTGCCAGGGTCTTTTTAAGCAAAGAGCTCTCGCGGGAACTAATAGAGCGAGAACTCACTCATTAATCCCCCCTCCCCCAGGGAG
>NW_007729336.1:236317-240010 GCF_000696425.1 Galeopterus variegatus
ATTATGTCTTAAAGCTCCAAAATAATCTTCTTTGACTCCAAGTCCTGCATCCTGGGCACAAATGGGCATCTGGGCCCCCAAAGCCTCAGGCAGCCTCACTCCCACAGCTCTGCCAGGTGCAGCCCAGTGGGCTGTGCTGGTGCCTGCAACTTTTCCAGGCTGGTGTTGCACGTTACCAGTGGCCCTGCAGTTCCAGGGTCCTGGAGGCAGCCCTGCTGCCTTGTCTCTACTAGACATTTCCCTGGTGGGGGCTGTCTGTGGGGCCTTCGACCCCACTTTTCTGCTTGGCATTGCTCTAGTAGACGACCTCTGTGATGGCTCTGCCCCTGCAACAGGTCTCTGCCTGAGTCCCCAGGCTTTTCCATACATCCTCTAGAATCTGGGTGGAGGCTGCTATGCCTCCACTGCTCTCACGTCCTGCTGGCCTGCAGACTTANACATTCCCAACTTTCCCTCGTCTTTTTCTCTTCTAAGTCCTCCAAACTCCTCCAACCTTTGCCCGTTACCCAGTTCCAAAGCTGCATCCACATTTTCAAGTAGCTGTACAGCAACAACCCACTCCTGGGTACCAATTTTCCCCTTCTCTATTCTGAAAAACCGGCCTGTCTTCTGGAGAAGTCTCTTCCCCATTATACACGGATGCTTCCAAATCTCTCATGTCTGACTTGCTTGGTGCAAGTCAGATGCTGACGGCAGCTGACTCAGTGTGGAAGGGCTGGAAGGGGTGCAGGGCAGCGACAGAGTGACATTTTTATTTAGATATTTATCTGTCATGAGGATTCACCGTGTGCCAGGAACCATGGATATTTTAACACTCCAAAAACTTAGGCTTTGTGAAAGCGAATAAATTATTTTGCTTTTGGATAACGCTTACTGATGTGGGAAAATTCAGAGAATATTCCGTTTGAACAAACAAACCCAGGACGCGAAACAGTAGGAGGCGTGGCCCCAGTGACAACTATTTTTAAAGTTACTTCTACACAGTGCGAAGATAACAGACCACAGAACAACTGTTGTGGTTGCTCAGATACGTGGCTATGAGTGAGTTTAGTCTTCTTTTTCCTACTTTCAAAAAATTTTCCTCATTCCTCATGAGCATAGATTGCTTTCATAACCATAAAAAGCAATGCACGTTATAAACAAATATTAGTGTTCAGATAATAGAATCAAGATGATGGCCAGGTGGGGCAAGAGGGGCAGGTGGACGGGGAGGCGAGACCCGCACTTTGCCCTGGGCTGACTTTCAGGTTGGGAACAAGCCCCTGGGGGACTCAGCCATGCCTCATGCCAGTTGGAAAATGAGCCCAGCAGCTGCAGGTCATGGGAGGCCACCAGTGAGCAGGGACAGTGTGTGGGTGGCAGGCCAGGTTCTCTGAGAGCCCTGCACTGGGCCGAGCTGCCTATAAGCCAGCTGACATTTAAATTATCACAGCTCTATTTATAATAGCCAAGCTATGGAACCAACCTAAATGTCCATCAATGGACGACTGGATAAGGAAAATGTGGTGTATACACACAAGGGAATATTTAGCCGTAAAAAAGAATGGGATTCTCGGGCCGGCCCGGTGGCGCACTGGATAGTGCGCCGCTTGGGAAGCGTGGCGGCGCTCCCGCCCGAGGGTTCGGATCCCACATACGGACCAGTTCCCGCTCACTGGCTGAGCGAGGCGCGGGAGCAGCGCCGAGGGTTGCAGTTCCGTTGCCGGTCCCCGGTCAGGTACAGGGGCAACACTGAGGGTCGCGATCCGTTGCCGGACACGGAAAAAGACAAAAGACAAAAAAANTTGGAAAATGAGCCCAGCAGCTGCAGGTCATGGGAGGCCACCAGTGAGCAGGGACAGTGTGCGGGTGGCAGGCCAGGTTCTCTGAGAGCCCTGCACTGGGCCGAGCTGCCTATAAGCCAACTGACATTTAAATTATCACAGCTCTATTTATAATAGCCAAGCTATGGAACCAACCTAAATGTCTATCAATGGACGACTGGATAAGGAAAATGTGGTGTATACACACAAGGGAATATTTAGCCGTAAAAAAGAATGGGATTCTGTCATGTGCAGCAACATAGATGAGCTTCAAGAAAATTATGTTAAGTGACATAAGCCAGGCACGGAGAGAGAAATTCCGCGTGGCCTCACTCATAAGTGGGAGCTAAGAGGGAAAGGAAGGAAAGAGGGAGGGAAGGAGAGAGAGAGAAACAAAGAAACGGACACCAAACACAATAACACGTCGAACTTTCAGGAGAGAACAGAACTGTGGTCACTGGAGGTGGGAAGGGGGGGGTGTCAGTGAGAAATTGGGTGATGGACACAAAGAATGAGTACATGTTGTAAGGGTGAATATGCTGACTACCCTGATTTGATCATCACATATTGCACACAAGTATTGATAGTCAGCTCTGTATCCCACAAATATATATAATCACTTATGCTTCACTTAAACAAAAATAAAAGTAAAAATAACTAAATAAATGAGACNGTTGTAAGGGTGAATATGCTGACTACCCTGATTTGATCATCACATATTGCACACAAGTATTGATAGTCAGCTCTGTATCCCACAAATATATATAATCACTTATGCTTCACTTAAACAAAAATAAAAGTAAAAATAACTAAATAAATGAGACATTAAGCAGGCTGAGCTTGCTGCCAGCCATCTCTCTCTCCTGCCCGTTTCTTCTTCCCCCAGGGCCTCTGGGGCGGAGCCTCAGGGAAGGTGCAGGTGGTTTTGCTGGGCAGCTCAGCAACAACAGTGCATGACTCCCAGAGATGCCAGTTAGGCCCGGAGCCAGGCCGCAGGGGCTCGCTCTCCCCCCACCCCGTATGATGGAGGGGCTGGGCGCTGCTTCCACGGCCCTGCTGCAGGGCCTGCGAGGACTCAGGTGCTGGGTCTCTGGATCCACTGGGCCGGTTCCCTCTGTGGCGACCGCCCTCCCTTTCACGAGAACAGCTGCTGGTTCGCCTGTTCCCGACCTGCTTACCTAGCCCTCTCCAGCTAATGGAGCCTGCTTGCTTCCCGCAGCTACTTTGTGGCCTGGGTCTCCTCACACTCTCCCCCAGACGTGTGGATGGGCCTGGCTCCTCCTGGTGGCCCCAACGGTGGCATGTCCCCCAGGGAGGCAGGAACATAGGCCTTCACAGGGGAGCTGGGGGTCTGTGGTTGGAGTCAGGTGGAGGTGGAAGAGTCGGGGGGACAGATCACAGAGGACCTCTCAGGCCGGGCTGAGGCAGGGCCACTGTGTCTCTGGACATCAGGCAAAGCAGCTCCTCAAGTGGGTGAACGTCCTTCAACCTCAGCATGGTGAGCGGACAAGACCTTTGTATCCAGTAGAGACAGACGTCCCCTCTCTGGCCAGGGGACCCACCGGGGGAGCATACTCAGCCCGCTGCGCCCTGCCCGGCCGCCTGGAGCTGGCCTGTGGCTCTCCTGGCCATAACCTCTGAGCCGGCTTTGGAAAGGAGACGGTGCTGCCAAAGCCACGCTTTCAGAGGGATGAGCAGGAGGGCCGGAGCCTGGGTAGGGGCTGAGGACAGCATTCGGGGGACCCGATCCTGGCCAGCCTCGGGCGCTTCAGCAGGTTCCTGAGCCTCTCCATGTGTGGCGAGCGTGTGGGAGGGCCGCTGGGACAGGGCTGGCCGTCCCTCCCCTCCCCGCTCCCTCCCACGCCTCCTCTGCTCTCTCCTTCCCCTCCCC
>NW_007729336.1:240929-244867 GCF_000696425.1 Galeopterus variegatus
TGTCTCTAAGGGATAGATTCTCTCTCCTCTCCTCCCGTAGGTTTCCTCAGGTGGAATCCCTTCCTTCTCTCCTGTCCCGCAGCCTGGAGCCTGGCTCTTCACCTGCCTTCAGCCTTCCATCCCACGAGGCCGGGAACAGTCCTGACCGCCCCGTCTCCACACCCCGATCTGTCCCTTTCATTGACGCAAGCATGTGTCCCCACCAGCTTCATTTCCTCCTGTAGTCACAGCCGCCTCCCTCACCACCCAGGCCTTTGTGGCCCTCTCCTGCCCTCTCCTGCCCTCTCCTTGGGAATCATGAGTACCAGAGACGCCCAGCACGTCCCAGCAGTATTGCCCAGCATCTGTCCCTGGGCTGACCCACCATGCTCTCCAGCCCCCTCTCTAGCCCTTTCTGGAAGCCCCCTCCCCTCAGTTCTCACTGATCTTCAGCACCTGGGCTGCTGTTCCTCAAAGGACCCTCTCAGACCCTCCATGGCCTTCTGGTCTGGCACAGACCCTTGGGACAGAGCTCCCTGCCCAGAGGCTTGAGCCAGCTAGGAAGCCTTCTCTCGCCCTGGCCGCAAAACCGAGAGCTGTAGTCCTGGCTAGTCAGTGCCTGGGACAGAGCAGCACGTGGAAACGTAGCGTGTGTTGCCTGTCAAATCCACAGGGACCGCCGCACTTTGTACCCCTTTCTCAGGGTGGGGTGCAAAGTTCGGTGACTTGTCTCTCATTTTGGAGGGGACATCCCAACTAGTCCTAGCAACTTCAGATCAAATGTCTCAGCTTGGAGAGGACGATCACATGCTGCCCTGCAAAGCACTGGGGCTGCCCCTGCCAATGCGGTTTCAGAGCAGGGTAGGGGGGCTCCTCCACACGTTCAAGGCAGTACTAGGGGCCGCCAGGGGCTGCGTGGGACAAACCCACCACACCACTTATTTTCCCCAAGTGTCTGGACTCCTGGCTCTGCGTTAGTGGGAGCAGTCTCTGGAGCTTAACTTCCTTCAGCACAGGCGACATTGAGGCCAGCTTCCAGCCAACGACCGTGCCGCGGAGCTCCACCCGGCTCCATGAGCCCACCGCTGACTCCAAAGTTTTCTAAAACTGCACGAATGTTGCTATAGGTGCACTACATTCATAAAATCAGCCCAGTCCAAAATTACATTTCTTTCTTCCTAACCTAATATCCCCAAATCCATTCTCACATATACGCCCTAGTTTTTGACAAAATTAATTGGCAAATATTGATTTTTTTTGTGGGAGAGGGGGCATACCCCTCTCTTTCCAAAAGGATGTACAGTGCAATCTCCTGTGTCATGCTGGGTGAGAGGTCTAAAGGCAAGGGGGTGGGCACAGCCCAAGGCGGGGTGCACACAGGGCCTGCAGCCTCCCCAGGTGGGGGCACTTTCGTTTGCAAGGGAAGCTCTGTGGGCTTTGAGGGTTTGGGAAACTGAGCAAAACAAACATTTCCAAAGTCCCCAGTACATTTCCCAAGGTTCCTGCCCTTTCCCATCAATGCCACGGCTCTTCCCTAAGAGACCTGGGGAGGGGGTAGGAATTCACCCTGTGTTGAAATCAGGCTCTGCCCTGGTTTTAAGGGTGTTAGCCCAGAGGCCATGAAGACAAGCTCTCTGGTTCTGTTATTATGCCTCGAGCCTATTATTTCCTTTCTTAAAACTCCCCACTATAATTAGGAGTGGCCACCCCACATCACACACCCCTTTCAAAACAGTTTGCTCCAGCGGCCAAGCAGCAGGCCAAATCTGGGCTTCACAGGCCCTTCACTCCAGGTGAGCACCAGCACCACCTGTCACCATTCCCCCACCACGTGTGCGGAACGCTCCCGTCTTCTAATGCCAGCTGGGCCTTCGCCACCTGCAAAGGTGAGGATAGCCTGACCTGGATCCCTGTCTTCTTGAGGGTCCATTGCAAGCAGCTGTTTCTGCTGCAGAAAGCACCACATTGGTCTGGGCAAAGCTGCTGGAATGAGGGGTACTAGGTTGTTTTCAGAGTTTCTGAGAGGAGCCAGGAGCCAAACTTGATGCCTGTAGCTAGGAGTGGCATGCTCAAGAGAGACGCATAAGGGTTTTGAGAGGACACTGCTCTGCACCCCATGTATTAGGTAGGCGCGAGACCCTAGCACCAACCCCATGGCTGCCCCATACGGCTCAATGTCTGGATGCCAAGATCCAAGCCCTGGGCACATGGCTGCCACCCCATGTTCCTCCCTTTTGCTTTCTAAGTCCCAGTCAGTGCAGGAAACCACCTGACATAGGCCCAGGCAGCTGTGGAAATTTCTAGCTGGGGACTGGAGTTTGCTTCGTGGAGGAAGGAGAACATGAGCCAGCTGTTGGAAGCAGGCAAAGGCCTGGAGGAAGGACAGGCAGGTGAGCTGAGGCCCATGCCCAGGGAGGAGAGCAAGTGGGTGAGTGGTCATGACTGTCCTGGCGTTTCTCACTGCAGGGAGCACCGAGACCACACCCATCCCACCCAGGGCTCAGTCCTCCTGGCCCTTCTGTCTGCTGCATCCTTTCATGTGACTGGGTCGGGCCTGATGATCACCTCCTCCATCACAGAAGTCTCCAGGACAGTGATGATTTGTGATCCAACAACCAGCCCCCAGACCTGAGCCTGGCACACACTACAAACTCAAAAAGTGTGAATTCCCTTGCAGGCCCCTGGGACTCGCTGCTCTGGGCTTCCCTGGCTCCTCCCTCATCTAATTCTCAAAGTGACTGTATACCCATTGTACAGATGAAGAAACTGAGGCTGAAGTAGCTTCTCCTAGTGGAGGCTGGATGCTCACACAGGCAGTACAGCTCCAGGATCTCCATTCATAACTACCACATTGTAACCTTCTTCTCTTTACACATTCAGGCAAAACGTCCAATTAGATAAGTGCTTTCTTTTGTTGTCCCACCTGGCTTTATGCCGTTGACATCTGCAAATCCCTCAGAGGTCCCTGCTATGCCCCCCCTGGCCTAGGCATCACCCGGCTGCAGAAGCCTGGAGGGAATGCACCCACCTCCTCCGCACAGATCCTCTGGCCCTGGAACCATGGGAGGGCAGATTCGGCTGGGTCCGTGCTGCACATTCAGAGTGTCCTCCGGCTGATGTGGCCTGGTCCCCTGCACTGCCTGGGAGGGACAGGGCATTTCTTGGTGGCTGGCCTGAGTTGGCCCCACCCTTTCCTTCATCTGATGTTCTCAGCAGTCCTGGAAGACACAGAAGAGGGGACACTATTCCAACTTATACATGAGGAACCCAAGGCCCAGAGAGCCTGGGGGCTCTGCCAAGGTCACACAGCTGGTGAGAACCGAGAGCCTGCCCTTCCAATTACAGGCCAGGTGGCACCTGCAGCTGGCGTGGGCACTGCAGAGAGTGCATCCCCGAAACAGGGGCTCTCAGCCGGGCCTTCACGTTGAGATCGCCTGGGGAGCTGCTCCTCTGACGCGCTAAATCAGGGTCTCAAGGTGGGGCCTGCACACTGGGATATTTTTTATACCTCTCCAGGTGATTCTAAGGAGCAGCCACGGTATGGGCACGGCCATTCCTACAGGGAGAAAAAGGAGGGCTAAACTGGGTTCTACCCAGAATCACCCACAAACGTGACGATTTCAGGACAAATGGTGCACGTGGAGGACACGTCTGAAAGGACCAGGGATAACTCAGGGCTGGAACACTCCGAAACCCTGAGCTTACCTGGGATATGGGCTCCATCTATCAGAAACAGCCGAGCAAGACAAGGCACATATGTAGTCAAGGGCTTCGACAAAGAACTGAAATATTTACGGAAGAACAACACCACAAACAGAAAGAGGAAGCGCCATGCAGTGAGGCTGCGCCGCGTGTTTTTGCTTCAGCGTCAGCCCCGGGCGAGTCTTTCCTTCTGGAGTGCCTCTCCGTTCAGTGTTCTGTTGCAGCTTTCCAGCAGGAATGTTCTGGGTGCAGGTTTC
>NW_007729336.1:247037-251059 GCF_000696425.1 Galeopterus variegatus
TCCCCTCTGGGGATGGAATGACTTGTGTTGCAGTGCTCAGCGGCCTGAGAACAGCCACTCCAGACACAGCCTGGGCTGGATGTGGCCCTGGAAAGGGAGCGAGGCCAGAGCTGGCTTTCCTAGTCTTTCTCTGGCAGCTCGGGGGAATCAGCTGTCAGGCCTCCTGGCTCAGTCCCCGGGGCTGTTTCCCTCTTGAACTTTTGTCCCCAAAGGTTTGGCTTGCAGCTGTTGAGAGTGTGGCGCTTGGGCGCCTTACTCTCCCACTAGAGGTTTGGCCATTTCCACCTACTGCTCCATAAATTTCTCTGTTCTCCGTATGGCCTGCTATATGAAGCCTCTGTTTCTGCTCCTGAGAAATGGAATTGACCCCCCTGGACAATGGGGGTACGATGAGATGGTGGGTGTGAAAGCATCTGACGAAGGCAGGTGTGGCGATGGGGACAAGGATGGGCTGCTGGCCACGCTGGGCCCAGCGCTTCCTTTTCCAGCACGGCAAAGCCCAGAACTCAGGCCCCAGCCAGCATTTTGTGCAACTTAAGGTTCCAATATTTTCCCTGACTCTTCATTTTAATCTAAAAAAGACCACAGTTCAACTCCTGGCTTTCTGCTTAGCTGTTGTGTGTGTGACCTTAGAAAGTCACTCAACCCCTCAACTGAGTCTGAGCCTCAGTGTCCTGTCTGTAAGGTTGGGACAACGATCTCTACCTTAGAGGGCTTTACACATGGCAAAAATAAATGCAGCAGAGCCGAAACTGAATGTCAGCCCTAACGTCGCCTGCTGGTAGCGGTCGTGGCTCCAGGAGGCCACTGCTCTTGCCAACTTGGGTAAGATCTGCTTTTAGGGTTGCCTGAAGCACCACCAACAATTCTGCTGAATCTCTGCAGCCCGGCAATCTCTGCCCCTCATGAAGGTGCTTTTAATGTTTGAGAATATCCAAACCAAGTCCAGAGAGGCATGTGGCTGATCCCGTGGGGGACCTTGTGCGGGGCCCAACTCCACAGCGGCGATTCTCTCCAGGGGCTGTAAGCTGTCTCTGGAGGGTTCATTGAAGAGGCAGATATTTCTAGCAACATTGACCTAGGTGGGCAGGGTCAGCATACTGCACCCACGAAGGACGGTCACATCCCCATACAGCACAGCAAGAGCCTCTCCAGGGCAGGCCTAGGCCCCTTTCCCTCAGCCACCTCCTCCTGTGGCTCTCCAGGACACTTACTCAATGAGTGAGCTGTGAATGACCAAACCAGCTCCATCAAGACCCCATTAGTAAGTTGACTCCCTGCATCTGAAAAGAAACTTCTGTTCAGTTTTCATTGTGTGTAAGGGTCCTGATGTTGTGCAGGTGGTGGATGGAGACTGTCCTATGGTGCCTGGGAGTTGGCAGGCTCTGGGTGGAAGGACACCTGATCTGCTCCCAGGGGAGCTGCGCCAGGGCCTAGAAAAGCCCAAGGAGCCACTCCTAGGTATGTACCCATAAGAAATGAAAACATACATCCACACAAAAAATCTTGTACAAAAATGTTAATAGCAGCATCATTCATAATAACCAAAGAAAGAGGAAACAACCCAAATGTCCACCAACCAATGAATGGAAAACTGAAATGTGGCCTGTTCATATGATGGAACATTATTCAGAACAGTATCATAAAAAAGGAAAGAAGCATTGATGCATAATACAACATGCACCAACCTTGAAAGCTTTATGCTAAGTGAAGGAAGACAGTCACAAAGGGCCACGTATTATGACTCCACGTATATGAAGAGACCAGACGGACAAACTCATAGAGACAGAAAGTGTTAGTGGTTGCCCAGGGCTGAGGGTGGGGAAGATGGGGAATGATTGCTAAGGGATATGGGGTTTCTTTGGGGGGTGATGAAAATGTTCTAGAATTGGATAGTGATGACAG
The DNA here is from genome assembly GCF_000696425.1 of Galeopterus variegatus. Lineage (NCBI taxonomy): Eukaryota > Metazoa > Chordata > Mammalia > Dermoptera > Cynocephalidae > Galeopterus > Galeopterus variegatus. The sequence continues at coordinate 248,943 of NW_007729336.1, forward strand.
TTGCTCAACTTTGTGAATTTACTGAAAACCTTTGATTTGTGCACTTTAAACGGGTGAATGATATGATATGTGAATTACACCTCGACGATGCTGTTTAAAAAAGAGCACAGGGTGTGAGCTAATTTCTTCACCATACAACCAGGATCTGTGGTGTCCCCATAGGGTGGCACTGTAGCCGAGCTGTAACTTGCCTGTTTAGGTGTCTTTTTCTCCAAGCTGTGCTTCACCATCTCTGTCACCCATCTCAGGCACAGGGAGATCTGGAACTGGAGCTGCCACAGAGCCTGGTGAGCAGTAGGCAGGGTCACCTACCCAGCTCAGAGTCCTCGAGCCCAGTCAATATCAAACTCCAGGTGAGGAGGCTCACTGCGTGGGTCAGGACATTTATCCATCAGGCCTGGCTTAGAGCTGGGGATGCACAGTACATGTGAAAGAATCAAAAGCATTTGATTTGGCCCTTGCTCCATATGACCATTTTGGCTTCTTTCTTTTCAGAAAAGCCTCAGGTTTGTTCTCTTGGGTTTTTTTGTTATTGCTGCTTAAATAAAAAATTAAATAATTTCTTACACATCAAGCATTTTCAAATGAGCAAAGATAAGGTCTGGAAATGAAGTTAGATGGGAAAAAACCACGTTCAAGGAATTTGAATTGTGCAACATTAAACTTAGTACTTTCTAAAGCCAAAGTTGAGGCAATTTTTTTTTTTTTTCTTTTTGTCTTTTTTCATGACCGGCAACGGATCGCAACCCTCAGTGTCGCGCCCGTACCGGACCGGGACTGGCAAACGGGATCGCAACCCTCGGTGTCGCGCCCGCATCGCGCTCAGCCAGTGAGCGGGAACTGGTCTCTACATGGGATCTGAACCCTTGGTGGGAGAGCCGCCGCGCTCCCAAGCGGCGCACTTTCCAGTGCACCACCGGGCTGGCCCAATTATTTCTAAATAGAAAGTTATAAATAAGAATACTCGAAAAAGTATTCAAAATAATTAACAATGACAATCTCTAGGGATTTAGATGATGGAGGATTGTTCCATTGTAAGTTGTAGGTTCCATACTATTTGAACTTGTTATAATGGAGATGTATTTGTATAATCAGAATTTCAATGAATAAAGTAGTGAGGAGGATGAGGGTGGGAAGGCAATCCTGCACAGTGAGGCCGAGCTGGGTCCAGCACCAACTCAGTACTAGCTGTGTAATTCTGGGCAAGCTACTTTATTTCTCTGAGACTCAGTTTCCTCATCTGCAAAATGCACAGCTGCTGTAAGAGTTGGAGAACGTGTATGTAAAGTATCAAGCAGATATCAGTCCATAGTAGGCACTTAATGACATCTAATAACAATATCACTATCTTTTATGTTCAGAAAATCACATTTCCTTATTAATTTTATTTTAGGTATGATAATGGTGTTGTTATATTTTAAAACAAAATCCTTATCTCCAAGAGATGCACACCAGAATGTTTACAAACAAAATAATGTGATTACTGGAATCTGCTCTAAATTAATTTGGGGTAGGGGAGGGGAGAGTAGGATGAGAAAGGCCAGAAACGCAGATGAAAGATCATCGCTGAACCAGTGTAGGGGCGGAGAGGCGTGGTCCCTTTCCTCACGCGTCCTAGGGTCCCGGCCGACACCCCTATAACAAGAGACAGGCTAACAAGAGAACAGCATAACATATTTATTTAATCAAAGTTTCACATGACAGGGGAGCATTCAGAAATGAAGATACTAAGGCCCGAGGGAGACTGTCCATTTTTATGCTCAGGTTCAGTGAAGAGGGGACAGCTGTGCAGAAATGTGATTGGACAGAAAGGGAGTGACCCGATGGTGACAGACTGAGAGGGGAAACCCAGCAAAGCCTGTCCATTCGGATTCTTCGGGGCCTGGCGTCCCTTCCTCCTGGGTAGAAGGCAGCAGCCCTTCTGGAAAGAGGGTCTCAGGACCTCCTATCACACAAGGCAGGCCAGAGACCTTCCTCCTGGCAGCTCCTGCACAGGAAGGCGGGGGAAGGGGAGAGTAATATCTCTAGGGTAATGTTTTATGGCTGGCTTTGGGGCAGAAGGGTTCTGGTTTCTGTGACCCACCTTGGGGAAGGGAATTCTAGTTTCTGTGGCCGGC
>NW_007729336.1:252236-299643 GCF_000696425.1 Galeopterus variegatus
TCTCACCTCACACACACACACACACACACACACACACACACACACACACACACACACACACTCTCTCTCTCTCTCTCTCTCTCTCTCCCCCCCATCTCTCATCCCCACTCCCCCCCAGGTCCCCCCCCACACCAGGAAGAAGAGGACTCGTCACTCTTATCAGTGGAGAAAGTACAGAGTTAAAACTGCACAACAAATGTCACCAAGCAACTCTTGTTTACTTTTCCCGGTCACCTTTCCATAAATCACCTCCCAGAGGCCCCAACCCCTTTTCTTTTGTATTGGCCTAAGATGACAATTTCACCCAGGTCCGCCGCTCTCAGTTACTCATCCCCGGGCACTCCCACGCGTCAGCGCAAAGCACTCACTAATGAACTTCTGTTGGTTTTCCTCTTTGTCAATCTGTCTTTGGCCAGTGCAGCTGGCAGGGCCCCGGCTGGAACACCTGAGATGGGTACAGGCAGAGACGTTTTCCTCCCTTACAAAATTGTGGTCAAATATCTGAAATACCTGGCAGGAAAAAGAAGGGTGCAGCGTCTAGAGCGCAACCCCAGGGGTGAAACCGAGGCCAGTGGCTTGGAGCTGCCGAGAGAAAGAATGACATGTCTATTAGAGAAGCCCAGTGACAGGAGGGGCTTCACTCTGCACGACTCGGGCATGGATTGGAGGCTGCGGACACCTGGCAGACAGATGCAGGGCAGAGTAGAATGCACACGAAACCTGGATTCTGGGGCTTGATACCAAAAAGGGCCTCAGACAGAGAATGGTCTTCTTTGGGGAAACTAGGACCAAGCAGAAAATTTCAGTGAGCCATTAACTTGGGAACTGATAATCATCAATCCCTTGAGGTTGGCAGAGGAATTGAGAAGCGGACTGTGTGGCTGAAACTGTCCAGGGATGAAATCATGCTCCAAAATGACCCATCCCCAAAGTTTGTTTCTGTTTACCTCCCATTACACCCTCTTACGTTGATTTACTTTAGATGCTGTGCACCTACAATTAAGAATTGAACGACATTTTCTTGTTTTTCTTACCTTTCCTTATCAACTGCAAACAGAGGAAATCCGAGAGAAGGCACAGCACCCTAGCTGATTATTAACTCACCCTCTTGCTCAAAGGAAAATTGCATCCACATTAGTTAGAGGTACGAGCCAGGTATTTTATGTTCCAGTGATGTTTGACTGAGGTTATTGTCTTTGAGCTCTCCCTAGGAGATAAGGACTCTGACCCCAAAATAATATCAAGGGCTTGGAGCTGATCAGTCTGCCAACTGCAGACTCCATGACACCAAAGCACCCAGTCCATCATGGGACTCTGACATCTGACTCAGACCCTCTGCGTATCCCATGACCAGTCTCCCCCTTTGCCTGCAGGACAAAACTCTTACCTCACCTTCCCACCTCTTCCACTTGGTAAACCCCAGAACAGGCATCAGAAGGCGGGATGATTTTAGCCTGGTATCATATCCCAGATGCCAGTTAACTGAATAAAAGCTTCCAATCCTTGCACCAACTTTTGGACTTTCAAGTCATTTGTTTAGTGCGAGAGGGCAAGCTGAGGCTGTTGCTGGTGACACTACCTGGAACATCCTCACCAGACCTCAAACCTCAGCCAAAGGACGTGAGCCACCTGGTGAGGGCACTGACAGACCACCATCTGGGCGCCCAGAGGGGCATGACATGCCGGGCCTCCTGAGCCACACAGAGCCCCTGCCCCTTGCCTGGTTTCATAAACAGGAGGCCAGCTCCCCTGGGTTTTTGCTTTCTACCACTGTCATCTTTTGCACGTATTCTTCCCCATGTGGGAAACTGGCAGGCTCCCAGAGCCAGCCCTCCCTGTGCTGCGCTGGCTGCAGCCACCCAGCCTCGGAACATGCCCTCCAGCCCCGTCGTCAGCTGTCTGGGCTGTCATTTTATATTTGGCATCGCTACACCCTGGGACTTAGATAGAGAGGCGCCTCCTGTCTGACTACTCCTCAGCTATTAAAAACACAGCCGCATTCTCCCCTGTTTCCCAAGCCAAGCCCCGTCGGTGGATGGGCTCTTTAACAAACAGATGCTTGCGGCTGCTTCTTGCTGCTGTTTGCTTAGCCTGGTTATGGCTGGCAGTCCAGAAATAAAAGAAAAGGGATTTTCCTGTCACAACCTTTGCAGATACAAAATGTTTCCCAAGCCAAGCCCCGTCGGTGGATGGGCTCTTTAACAAACAGATGCTTGCGGCTGCTTCTTGCTGCTGTTTGCTTAGCCTGGTTACGGCTGGCAGTCCAGAAATAAAAGAAAAGGGATTTTCCTGTCACAACCTTTGCAGATACAAAAACAATCGAGCCTGGTTGTTTGGGAGTTCCTTGGCCCTGGACCCTAATACTCTTTTGGCTTTTCGCTTTGATCTTGTGTCTGGAAAGCCTTTATTTCTTGAAGTGGTGAAGGTTATTTTAGCTCGAGCAGTGCACTTGGAGCAAGAGGCCATGAGGATAAGCCAGAGCTTGGGGAGAGTGACTTTCAGAATGGAGACTGGCGTCGCCTCTCTATTTCTCAGGATTGGGTTGGGGCTGCTGTCCAGGTTGGCCCAGGACTCTCTTGGTTTTAGCATGGAAAGTTCCACCCCGTGGGAACCCGTCAATCACCCGATTGAAGATTGGCGGGCAGAGGGGCTCGGGGCTCTCCGAGGAGGTGGGTGGGGGGTTATCCTGAGGACGGGGGCTCAGTATTCTCTCCCAGTCCTCTTTTCCCCGCAGCAGCACCACAAGGACCCTCCTGGGCAAAGCCAGCTCTGAGACACCAGCCCCACAGCCGATGATGGCGTTAAGACCAGCACCTCTCCCTTCTCCCAGCACTGACACCCCAACAACAGCCCCTCCACCAATCATCACCCAGAAAACCCTCCCTTTCCAGCACATTCCATCTCCAGTGCCCCTCATCCCTCGCATTCCCACAGGTGCTCCTGTGTGGTAAGGCATCTGGCTGGCCTGTGTCCATCACCTGGGATGAAGCCTCTAAACCCTTGGAATTTCCTGAGAGATAGGAGTGTTTTTGTTATTCTTGGTGGGCTCCTCAGACCACACCTGACAGTTAAGCTCCCGCTGGCCCCTACATAGTTTCTGCTAATGAGATGGCTTGGGATGGGAGCCAGTCATGCCATAAAGACCAACCATATAATTACCAACCAAGTTTGGGGATTGGGCCACGTGATATCAGACTCAATGGGATAGGAGGTGGGGAACTAGAGATTGAATTCAACCACTCGGCCAATGATCCAATCATTCATTATCGTTATGAAACCCCAATAAAAGTGCTGGACAGAGAAGCTCAGGCAAGCATCCCTGGTTGGCAATCCTCTTTGAGTAGTCACATCTCAGCGTAGGGAGGATACAGCAACCCTGAAGATAGTAGCCTTGCCTTCGGAACCCTCCCTGACTTCACCCTACGCATGCATCCTTTGGCCAGTTCTAATTTGTATCCTTTTGCTATAACAAAGCCATAACCCTTAAGTTCAGCACGTGCCTAAGTTCTGTGAGTCACTCTCAGGAATGATCAAAGCTGAGGAGTCCATGGGGACCCCTGACTTTGTAGCCAGCTGGTCAAATGTGAGGGTGGTCCTGGGGACCCCTGAGCCTGCAGCTATTGTCTGAATGAGGTCAGTGCTGTGGAGGTCTATGCCTCTAACCTTGAGCATGGCTGACTCCAGGTAGCGCCCCTCCTGAGCCTCGTCCCCTCCCCACCACCCCACAGTAACACTGACCCTGTAGCTGGCTTCATTCCTCTGCCTCCCCCCTCACCGTTCCATCTTCCAACCTGTTGCGAGAGATCTTTCTAAAACTCAAATATTGCCTAACACGTTCCTTCCTGAGTCCTTCATTGGCCCCTGTTACCCTGTGGGTAAAGTTGAAACCCTGGCTCTGCACGCAAAGAGCCATGACCCAGGCTCTTGCTGATCTCCCTTCCTCCCACCCCAACAGCAGGAACTTTCCCTCCGGCTCAGGCTCTCCCTGTAGCTTCCTGAACCAGGCTGTCATAACATAGGTTGAAAATCTACTTTGATCCTCCAAACTTAGCAACAAGCATCAGCTCCTCCTGGAAGTTTATATTTGGCCCTTTTCCTATGACTCATGACCAATTTAGAGCCCCATGCACTGCCCCAGTACCCTGCTCCCCATGATACATACACCCTGTAACAGAACAGGTTGGTTTGCCTTCTGGATTGATGGCTGAACTGTGGGCTTCTCAAAGGCGAGGACCACATCATTCGACCTGTGGCTGCAGCACCCACCACAGCTTCTGGAACCCAGTAAGCCCCCAACACATGTTTGTGGGATGGATGGATGGATGAGTTACTCCACCCCAAGAATCCTCAATGACTTAGTTTCCTAAGAAAATGCTATTTACAAATATTTATCACTCAGGTTGACACTGGTCCCCACTTGGCCCATCTGTCAGAAGATTACTCCTGTGTGCAAATACAGGGGAGCTCTTGCCTGCATTTTTCTTTTTAGCACTTGTACCCAGTTGAGAGGGTTTATTATGAATACATGGATTATACTGTCTGATTTTAACAAAAGTAGCTGTCTTAAAATGGAGAATTGGCTTCAAAACAATTCAGCAAAAAGATCCTAAGACTGAAAATAATCCTAATATACAAGCGCATATGAACAATAGGTATAGTTAAACATGTAAAAAAAATTTTATCCCCAGTTCCTGGCATAGAGCTTCTAAAACCTTGGGAAGCTCCTGAGTGCTGGAAGTCTTTCTTAGGCTAATGAATGGCTCTCGGGTGGGGTGGGCACCTAAACAGCTTCAGGATGGAGCTGGTCACCAGAAAGACCAAGTCATGGGCCGGCCCGGTGGCGCACTGCTACAGTGCGCTGCTTGGGAGCGCGGTGGCACTCCCACTGAGGGTTCGGATCCCACATACAGACCGGTTCCCGCTCACTGGCTGAGCGAGGGGCGGGTGCAGCACCGAGGGTTGCGATCCCATTGCTGGTCCTGGTCCGGTACGGGCGCGACACTGAGGGTTGCGGTCCGTTGCCGGACACGAGAAAAGACAAAAAGGAAAAAAAAAAAAAGAAAAGAAAGACCAAGCCATGATTAGAAGGTTGGAACTTTCAGCCCCTCCCTCCAACCTCCTGGAGAAGAGAGGGCTGAAGATGGAGTCATTCCCCAATAGCTAATTATCTAATTAGTTGTGCCTGTCATGAAACCTCGATAAAAACTCCTAAGTGATGGGGTCTGGGGAACTTCTGAGATGATGAACATATCCACATGCCGGGGGGTGGCACACTTCAACTCCATGGGGACAGAGGCTCCGGTGCTCTGGACCCCTCCAGACCTTGCCAATGCACCTCTTTGTGTAGCCGTGCATCTGTGTCCTTTATAATAAATTGTAACAAGCAGGTGGGCTAGCTCAGTTGGTTAGAGCACAGTGTTATAATAAACTGTAACAGTAAGCCGAGCGCTTTCCTGAGTTGGTGAGTCCTCCTATCTAATTATCAAACCTGAGGAGTGGATGTGGGACATTTCACCCCAAATTTGCAGTCAGCTGGGCAGAAGTATGGGTTGCCTGGGGACCCTATCTGTGGCTGGCATCTGAAATGGGGGCGGTCTTGTGGGACTGAGCCTTGTAACTTATGGGGTCTGATGTTAACTCCAGGTAGATAGTGTCAGAATTGAATTAAATTGTTGGACAGCAAGTTGGCTTTGGAGAATTGGAGAACTGGTTGTTGGTGTGGAAAAATGACACTACACAATGGGTGACAGATTTGACCAATACCAAGTGGAAACAATGGAGATCCAATCAGATGTCCAGGAAGTCAGCCTCTTTTGTTTTTTTTTCCATCAAGACTGAAATGTGGATTTATATCTATCGCTATTGCTAACAAGAAGCCTCCATCGAAGCCCATGTTATGCATTGCATGACAGCTCAGGACTGCACGAAGCCACTTCAACTAGCGACACATTTAAAAACTAAGCATCCAGAACCCAAGATAAACCTCAACACCTCTTATAATGTTGAAAGTGCTACTCAAACCAGTGCATCCCAAACTCTTAAAAGTGTTTAGAAGCTTCTTTTGAGGGTTTTTTTGTTTTATACAGAAAAAATCTAAGAGGCAATACCAGTGGGCAAATACTTAAACGGATTAAATAACGGAATGCGAGACGGTAACAAACCAAAATACATTTCTTTGTCAACGAATACTGCTGGTAAATGCCTAGAAAACACTAGTGAAAATTTGGACAATCATTAGAATAAATTATTCAGTGGGAACTTTGCTATGCAACTGGGTAACACTATAGGTATTGTTACTATATCTGGAAAAGGCTATGCTTCAATGATGAAGTGCACCAAGAAATGCTTTTTTATGAGCCACCGAGAAAGGACTACAAAAACTGTAAAGGACCTCTTTAATTAAAACAATGTGTTACTGAGAAACTCTGTAAGCTACTGGAGCTGCATTTTACTTGGAATTTAAAAAGAAAAAAAGAACTCAGGATCCAGTTACAAAGATAGTGAATCAGGGAATTCATTACCTCCATCCCGAGACAGGGAAGGGATGAGGCCACAGTGCAGTAAAATAAGACACGGTTAATTTTATGAAAATTAGACCTTTAGACCAACTAGGACCTGTTCCGTACTGCACAGTGAGATGAGGAATGAAGGAAATCTTTTGTTCCACAGAGATTCTCTGGTGACCATGTGACAGAACATTTAAAAGACCCATTGAGCTTGAAACAAACAAACAAAAAGCAGGTGTTTTAAATTTAGTGACCCTTTCTGTAATGCAAGTGGCTATCAGTGTTAACTCCCTAACAGGTACTTAAAGAATAGACACACACACACACATTGTCAAAAAAATGATATTCTGATAATCCTAAGAAAGTAATAACTTTGTCTTGTGCAACTGAGCATCAGTTTGAAAATCTGTTTGGAAACGTTACCACTGGTGTGTGATTTTTTTAGAGGGTGAGTAACAATGTATCATGTAAAAAACTTTCAGATCTGCACACTTAAAAAACTTGGGGGCAACAACGACAAAAAAACCTTGCAGACATAACTCTCTAACCTGCTTAAAAATCATCTCAATGAGGAAAACTGGTAGATTTTGAACACATTTATTAAAAATATAAAAACTTCTGGTCAGCTTGCAAAAACAACAGACTGACAACAGCGATGATGGAAAGCAATTGGGTAGATTTTAAAAGCAAACAAAAATCTATGCGCAATTGGTGCATCTGTGTGGACAAGGACTTCCTTCTGGCTCTCTGTGTCTTTGGCTGTGTATTTTCCATCTATTACAGCCATCAAAACCAAATATTGAAATAAACAACTGAGAACAAAACCTTCAGATCATTAAACCAATGAGTAAGCCATGATTTTTAAAAAGAATGAACCATACCTAATTGCACTTCTTTCACTGACAAAATATTACAGTTGTGATGATTGAGATCAAAAGGTTATTTTTGTGCCATTAATAAAAACAAAATTTTAAATCATTTAAACATATTGTTAATTTAGCTTCACAGTAAGTCTTTTCATTTCCATTTTTTGTGTAAGTTTTGTAAGTACATAATGTATCGATACAATCAGACATGTACAGTTTACAAAGAAAGAAACACATGTATAAAAATTAGCTCCAAGACTTTTTACTGGCCCAAACAATAATCTATCTCATTTGCTCCTTTGCAAAGTAACCTTGCCACGCTCTCCTTAGGAGCTGAAAGCTTTTTCCTTTCCCTTTGAACTGGGGCCTGTTTTGACCAATTGAATGTATTAGAACTAATGCTATGTAGTTTCCAAGATTTTGCTTTAAAAGATATAAAGTTTCTACCTCGGTCACTTGAGAAGCTCATTCTAGGGATCCATCTACTGAGTTAGTAGAGAAAAGAGGAGAAAAAGAGAGTGGCCCTTGTCTCCCACCCATCCCTGCAAATGCCAGACACATAAGTGAAACCACCCAGGGTGTTCCAGCCCCAGCCACCATCTGACAGCAACCTCATGAGAGACTCAAGCCAACACTATGGAGCTGAAGAACCCCCCAGCTGAGCCCAAGCTCCTGACCCACAGAACGGTGAGCAAATAAAATGGTGCCTGTTGTAAGCCACTAAGTTTTGGGGTAATTGATTGTGTAGCTCCAGAAAACTGATGCAGAACATTAGCCCACCGGGTAAAATCCAAACTCCTTAACATATGGCATTTAACCCTTCAAAAGAGATCTGTACCTTCCAAACTTAAAAAAAAAAAACCCTTTCATTTTTTAAAAAAATTGTGGTAAAATATACATGACATAAAACTTACCATATTAACCATTTTTAAGTGTACAACTTAGTGACACTAAGTACATTCACATTGTTGTGCAGACATCACCACCATCTATCTCCAGAAACTTTTCATTTTGCAAAACTGAAACTCTGTATGCATTAAACAATAACTTCCCTTTCCCTCCTTCCCCAGCTCCTGGCAACACGTTCTACTTTCTGTCTCTATAAATGTGACTATGCTAAGTACCTCACCTGAGTGGAACCACGCAGTGTTTGTCTTTTCGTGACTGGCTTATTTCACTTAGCATAATGTCCTCAAGGTTCATCCATGGTGCAGCACGGGTCAGAGCTTCCTTCCTTTTTATGGCTAAATAATCTTCCATCTGTGCTTTCCAAATGTACCTCCCTCTAGACTCAGCACAGCTTTAGCTGCTCTGGCTGTGCTGAGCTCTTGTGACTTGTGTGCTGCCTCTGGCCCTCTGCTGCTTCCCTTTCTCCCTTTTGGAGGGTTCTCACTTGTTCTTAGCCTACTCAAGCCCCATTCATGCCTCAGAGCTCAGCTTGATCCCAGCTTCCTTCAGGAAATATCCCTGATGACACCTTTACACCCGGAAGGGGCCTTCTCTTTCCTGGGGTCCCACAGCAGCACCTACCCAGCCGCATAGCAAGCTTTTTAAAGGAAGACTTGGCATCACGTTTCTCTTGTACCTCGGTCAAGCTCAATACCAGGCCACGCACACAGCAGGTGCCTAATAAGTAAATGTGAAATGTACGAATAATAATATAATGTGTCCTCAGTACCCTCCTGAACATTGGATTCAATTCAGCAGGCACATACCGTGCCTGCCAGCCCATTCAGCTGGTCAGGACTGCTTTGGCTTAGAGCAGGCACAGCTCAGATCTGAAGACTGATGGGCATGAATTTAAAGTCCAGCTGGGCCCTTTGGTGGTTGTGGGCCTTGTCAGCCTCAACTTACTCATTTTTGAACGGGCGGATACCATGAGCTTTCTAGGGCTAGGTGAGCAGCTGTTAGATGCCACATGTAAAGTATCTCACGCAGCATTCAGTTCTTAAAGGCATACAGCACACCCTGGATTAGTGTGTTGATTCATTTTGTCTGTCAGTTTGACTGGGCTAAGGGATGCCCAGATAGCTGGCAAAACGTAATTTCTGGGTGTGTCTGTGAGGCTGTTTCCAGAAGAGATCAATGTTTGAATCCGCAGACGGAGTAAAGAAAGTCGGCCTTCACCAATGCAGTGGTCGTCATCCAATCCACCGAGGGCCTGAACAGAACAAAAAGCTGCGAGAAGGGCGAATTCTCTCTCTTCTTGATCTGGGACACCCATATTCTCCTGCCCTTGGACATCAGAGCTCCTGGTGTCTTGGGCCTTTGGACTTAAACTAGGATTTATGCCATTGGCTTTCCTGGGCTTCCATAATCATGAGCCAATCCTTCATAAAAATCTCTTTCTATATATTGTGTTGGTTCTATTTCCCTGAGAACAGTGACTAATACAGTAAGTTTCCCAGATACTGTCCCGTGGCGGGAGGTCACCTTCCCCTACTCACCCTAACCTGGAGTCCTCGCCAGGAAGCTAACCCCAGAGCTCCGTGGTCATTAACCCTCTCTTATGGGAGCCCAGTTTAGCAGCTGTAGGAATAAACTGAGGGTGGAAAGAAAGGAAGACAATCTCCTGAGTCCTTTCATTGTCAGATGTCCACGTGACCTTTTCTGCATACTCTAATTGACCTCCATGACTACCTGGCTTCACCCTCAACCCCCAACCACACACCCACCACTACCACCTGGGCCTTTACTTCCCAGGAAACAAAACCTGTGCAGGGTTTGGCTCCTGGTCACATGACAATGAAGGGAGCCTGTGGGGACCTGGGACTGACTCATGCTCAGAGGAAAGGGATGTCCCATGCCCTTTCCAACCAAAACGTGCATTGCCTGTTTTGACTCTGACACTTCCCCCCAAAACCAGGTCCTTGTACCAGCTGGAACTCCCAAAGTGCTTCTTACCAGTGGCCCCTGGTCTGATTCACCACACACCTGGCAGCAAGTCCCGTTCTCAGAGAAGGCTGTGGTCACTGTTCCTGGGCTTTTACTGTTACTTGTTGATAATTTCTCTCTTATTAATCTGTCAAAATGTTTCTTTTTAAGTGACAGGCGTAGGTAAACAGCCTTTGAAAAAATATAAACAATACAGAGGTGTACAGAGAAAAAGAAAATGTTTCTCCTCCCCGCACATTCCCCCTGCATGCCCTGGAGAAGAAACCCAGGCCAGAGAGGAGTTGTTGTTGGCAGAAACAGAGCCACTGCTTTTTCACGTCTAGATTCTACCCCCCCAAACCAGCCTGTGGTTCCCAAGGCTGCTGTGCTGTTTGATCCCTATCCCGATCCATTTCCTCGACAAGCGTGGTTTCTCCTCTGCTCCAGCCATTCCTCAGGGCCTGCAGCCCGACCGCACCTGCGGCTCTGCTGGGATGACCCCTGTCCTGTGACACAGGGTCACTGTTGGAGGCCTGCTCTGCCCACCTCGGGCTACCGGCATCTGACAGCTGACCCCAGCCCTTCCTTCCTGGAAGCCCTTCCTCTCGGTGACTCTAACCCCCACGTGGACTTGCTCAAATGCTGTCGACAGGCGACAAGCGCTTCATGCAGCAGCCGCTGAGGCACTTCCCATCTGGGAAGACTAGATTTAAGAGGTGATGTAATCCAGACCTGTGATCAGCAGAAATTGCATCAAAAGGAAGCTTGGCTCCTCTCAAGAAGGGCCTGTGTGGAACCTCAAAGAGGTAGTTTTTAGAATGAAAAGAGGGAAGTATTGTTGGAGACAGTAGGAAGTCGTCATACAGATTTGTCACTCCCTGGGCAACAGGATTTTAAAAGGTTGGATCAAAAATAAAATCAAAACACTTATTATGTGCTAGATGCTGAAAAGAATACAAAGAAATGTAAAATATGGACCCTCCCTTCAAGGAAACAAAGTGATGGACATTGCTGTCATTTGGACACATCAGTTGTTGGATTTGATATCATAAGGCAGAAAAATTGAAAGCTGCATCCTCTCGTGTTCCAGAAGTTTGATTTGTAGGCCCCAGCACTAGCACCGGAGTCACAGATCGGGCTCCTCCCAGCTCTTGGTGCCTCCTCCCTGGGGTGCGGCCCCTGTCCTCGTGGCCCAAGATGGCTGCTGGAACCTAGGCCATTGCAAGGAAGTTCCAGCCAAGGGAGAGGAGGCAGGTGATGAGAAGAGAAGCTCCCTCCCTAGGGAGCACTGACTCCCAGAAGAGGCATGCGCTACCTCTGCTCCTCCCTCTTGTCCAGATTGAGTGAGGTGGCCCCACCTAGCTCAAGGGAGGCAGGGGTGCAGTCTTCACTCCGGACGGCAGGGCTCACATTCGGGATTTCCACTAGAAGAAGGGAGAAGAGGTTCTGGGGCATAACCATTTGGAAGTAGCATGTAGTGCGCTACCATAAGCAGAAAGGGAATACCAAGGTTTTGGAGGGCAGCTGGCATCAGGGAGAAACGGGGCTTTTTCCAGGTCCCTGGACACGTGTCTAACATGGACCACGTGGCCTGTGCGCTCCAGTTCCAAAGATACTCAGGATCTCAGTGTTGAAAGGCCCTCAAAGGCCATTTGTTCCTACATCTCCTGTTTGAACAGACCCATCGATGGGTGCTTGTTACCTTCCCAGGCAGTTTTTTGGACATAGACAATTCTTTAGCTCAGACTCCAACCTGCTCGCAACTTCTACCCAGTGACAATTAAATGCAGCAGCCCTGAACTGAGTGCCTGTTCTGGGAGTGCATGGAGAGGGGCGGGAGGGAGTGTTGACTGAGGAGGGATTCCAGTCCTGGCACTGTTCTAAATCAACTCGCAGCGGGATGACGACAAATGGCAAACAAAAGGGTCAACACAATCTGCAAGGTGTATGCAGAGTCATGCTGGACCTTGAGGGACAAGTGTGCCACGTGGTGAGTTGGGCAGGTGCCCCAAGAAGGGAGAAAGGAGGGCAGGTGGGCACGGGTAGAGTGGCAGGCTGGAGCCGACAGGAGGAGCGACCGAGGGACTGGGACTTGATCCCCAGGGTCACTGGTCTGAGCACCTTCAGCAATAGAATGTGCTCCCCAGCCCCCCGTAGGGCAGCTGTCTGGGGGGGGCCCCATCCCTGCCAGGCCTCCTGTGCATCGTGGTCCACTCCCACCCTCCCACTCCCCAGGCACCTCGGGGGGCACGGGACACACAGTGCTGCAGGCAGTGGGAGTCCCCAAGCTGCCCCGAGTGAGGCTGCCCTTTGTCCCGTCAGACCCAACAGCTCCCCAGGCTTTCCTGCCACAAAGGCCCGGGGGGTGGGGACAGGACATCCCCAGTATCACTGCAGAGAGGAGACCCCTGGGCATTGGGGAGCTGGGGCAGCATCCAGAGCCAGCAGCAGGGCGGGTGGCCTGCCTGCACCCTGCAGCTTTTTCCATATTTACCCCTGAACTTTCCTTCAAACAATTAAGAGGAAATACTCTCAACCCCAGCTGGCCAGGATACACGTGTCTGCAGCCTTTTTCCAGCGAGGGAAGGAAACCCAGCCCGCGCCATCCAGGAAGCAATAATCCACATCACCGTTCCAGGGCCGCTTCATCCTTCAGGGGATACAGAGGGTCCCAGCAGGTCCCAGTGGGTCCCGGCACCAGCAAACAAGCTCCAGGAGGCCTGCACCCAGGCCAGGCTCTGTGGCGGGGGCCTCCCCTGGTGCACATGGCCTCCCTCACCCACACCTCTAGGTGGGGCCCAGCTCCCTCTCTCCAGGACCCTTTTCTCCAGCCCCAACCAGCCACACAGGATCTTTCTTTCCACTAGCCCTGAGGGCCCCGGGAAGGCTCAAAATGCCCCAGGAGCCTGAAATACATTACCCAGGAGGCCCCTTATTCCAGGGGGGTGTGGGCAGAGCAGAAACCTCCACTGGGCTCCAGCTCAACAAACTGAGTGGCTCTGGCTAGGTTGCTGGATGTGTTGTTTGCTAGGGCCCTGGTCACAAAGCACCACAAACTGGGTGGCTTAAATGACAGAAATTTATTGTCTCACGGTTCTGGAGGCCAGAGGTCAAGGTGTCGGCAGGGCTGGTTCCTTCGGGGCATCTGCTCCAGGCCCCCCTCAACTTCTGGTGTCTGCTGCCCATCTGTGGTGTTCCCGACTTGCAGATGCATCACCCGACCTCTGCCTTCGCGTTCACGTGGCGTTCTCCCTGTGTGCGCGTCTGTGCTAGATTTCCGCTTTTTATAAGGACACCCATCGCGTTGGATTGGGGCCCACCTACTGACCTTGTCTTAATTTATTACCTCTGCAAAGACCCTACCTCCAAACAAGGCCACATTTGGAGGTACTGGGGTTTAGGTCTGCAACATGGGTATTTGGTGGGGGATCATAATTCAGCCCCTAAAACCAGATTAACATCAGGACCCCCAAGCACATGTGGGGGGTCCCATGCTACAGTTGAGACACACTAAGAACCAAAAAAAAGTTGGTTGTTTATCTGAAATTCAGATTTAACTAGGCATCTGTACTTTTTAATTTTTTTAATTGGCAGCCCTACTTTAAGCAAATCCCACTTGTGAAAACTCAAAGATTCCCAACAGAAAAATGAGGGTGATTCTTTGCTGTACGAAAAGATGAATCATAAGATGTCCTTAAATAGCAAGTTCTTCTAGAGGCATCATATCAATCAAAGTAAGGACTAATGTCTGTACAGACAGAGGCCAAAGGCTGGAGTCAGTTCTAAATACAGGACTGAAATGGTGAGGGTCAGCTTGAAGAGAAGCGCAAACACCGGGACTTCCCTTCTCGATGTGGGCTCAGGGATGTGTCGGGATGAGCCAGGGGTGAGCGAAAGGATCCCAGTGGGACAGAACACCTGAGTCTGGTCCCAGTGTTTCTTTGATGAAGGACAATCCTAGCAAGTCTTCCCACCCCCAGCCTCAGTTTCCTCATCTTCAGTTAGGGTCTCTTGCCTCACGGTCTTGCTGTGCTCACTGAAGACCCCTCCTCATCACCCCCCTGCATGAGGTGGGGCGCAGCTTCCAGGGCCTGCACGTGAGAGCCGGGACATTTGATATCCTGGAGTTAGAGCAACAGGGAGAACCACAGAACCCACAGCAAGGCGACAGGGAGAGACCTCAGGGTGTGGAGGAGCAGGTGCGTGCAGTGAGAGGTGCTGGTGGCAGGTGGGGCATCCACCTCTCTCTTTAGGACAGAGGCTGCGAGCCTGGACCCCAGGATGCCAGGCCGGCACGCCCAGGGCCCGCTCCAGCCAGAGCGAGAGAGGGGACCGGCCGCACCTGCCAGGCCTGCCCGGGCTTCGCACACATCCCGCGGCTGCATGGTCCTGACGACAGCTGGTCCGCCAGGCCCTGCCAGCGTCGGGAGCTTTGTCTGCTGAGAGAGTCGGAGGAAACGTGAAAACCACACCCACAACAACTCTATTCAGTGCTCCTGAAATCCAGACTTTCTACTGTGGCGAGCATCGCACTGGGGTAACGGCAGGAAAGCTACTGACATGGATAGCGTCAGATGCGCTTAAAATGCACCCCGA
Source organism: Galeopterus variegatus (assembly GCF_000696425.1). Classification (NCBI taxonomy): domain Eukaryota; kingdom Metazoa; phylum Chordata; class Mammalia; order Dermoptera; family Cynocephalidae; genus Galeopterus; species Galeopterus variegatus. The sequence goes on from NW_007729336.1 coordinate 267,079, forward strand.
GCTGTTTCGTGTCAGGGAGCTGCACTCACCACAGCGGGGGCGACACTGCACCGGTGTCTGTCTCATGGGCATTGTGCAGCACGACTCAGCAGCAATTAGACCAGGGGCAATCAGCAGGGCCAAGAGGAGCTGACAGGAGAACAGTCCGGGCCCCTGTGCCTGGTGCCAGCTCCGCCTCCACCCTGTCCTGCTAATGACTCGGGCTGAACGGGGAGACAGAGCTGGCGTCCGCTCCTCCAGCAGCAGAGGTCCCGTGGTCCCTGTGTGCTGGCCGAGCACACATGCCAGGCCTGCTGGCTCACATCTGCCCTCTGACACGCAGCTCACTGCCTGTCACTTCCCAGCTGCTGCACATCTGATGCATTTATTCCCAGAATAGCCCAAACGCAAGCAGTGACAACAAAGGTCAAAAGCCCTGGAACCAACTCCAGCTGGCAAACACCCATTAGATGAGGAATTGGGATGTTGGTATAATCTGAGGAACCTGATGAATAGTTGGATGTGACTCGGGTGGGTAAGCCTACCATATCCTTCAAACGTGTCACACGGCGTGGGCTACTGTTATTTCTACCCATACCCACCGCGTCCCTGGGTGAGAAGCCGCATCCTCACAGATCCATCGTGCAGTACGGGCCGAGCTCCTGCCCCTAGAGGTGATGGGCACAGGTGGGCGCAGGAGGCATTCGGGAGGGGCTGACCCAGGCGGGCAATAGGCAGCACGGCACGCAAGGCAGGGCTGTGCGTGTTCCTGAGGGGACTGAGGATGGGACCCTGACGCATGAGCACCTGGGTGGGAAGGGACTGTCTTCAGGGAGGTTGGGTTGGGGCATCCCTTCCTCACCTGGCCTCGGCAACCACCAGCCAGGCCCATGGACTTGGGGCTAATGGGCTTCTCTCAAGCCATGGAGAAAAGACTGAGGAAGCCCAGCCCAACAATGGGGGTCTCTAGGGTCTTCTAGAATGTCCCCTTGGGAATGGAAGGAAGGGGGACCTCTAAGAGACTGGTTTTATTATGTTTTTGTTTCAAGTTTTATATTTGGTGCTCCAATGAAGGCCTTATGTCATTCAAACACATGACAACCAACTTCGAGTAAGCAGTATTAGGAATCAGAACTCCCAACTAACAGAAATTTGACACTGTGCCCAGTTCTTAGGAGAAAATGGCCTTGGACAACTAAGAAAGTTCATGTCCAATAGGGCAGCCTCCAGTAGTCCAAGAAGCAAGTCTCTGCAGAAGGTGCCCCAGCTCCCCAATTCTTCGGGGATCCCCTACACCGAGCTCACGTTGGGGAAGGGCCTCCTGCAGCCAGGCCCTGGGCCAGGGGTCCCACTGGGGATTCGCTGCTGCACAAGCAGGCCCTGGACTTGAGGGCTCAGCTTCCTCCCCCTCAGGGAGACCAAGGAGCACAGACACCCCTGGCACAGTCCTCTGTGAACACAAGAGGACAGTTCCAGGCCTGGAGAGAGGTGGCTGTCCTCGGAGTCCACCTAAAGTTTCATCCAGTGACACCCAAGGTTCAGAGAGAGAACCTGGGCACCGGCCACACCTGGTCCATTTCTGCTCCCAGACAGGACTTACCACAGCAAGCAAAGGAGCTCACGACTTTTTAGATTTTGCTGAAACGGGAAAGGGCCACCTCCACCTTGCCTGCTGGTGTTCTGCTGCAGTAAGGACGCCCCGCACGGAACCTCCCTGTCACGTGGCTGGATGGAGCCTGCAGCTGGCATGGTGCAGCACGGCATTGTCCTTGTTGTCAATGCTACAAGGGTGCCAGCTTCATGTTACACTTTTTAGTGGAGCTGCAGGCAAAGCTGCAGTCACAAGAAGAGAGAAAATTAGTGGCCTGAAGAAAGAGCCTTTTATTTCTCTCTCTCATAATGGTCTGTAAGGAACCAGTCTGAGCTGGTTGGGTGGCTCGGCTCCAAGAAGTCACTTAGGGACCCACATTCCTTCCATCCTGTGGTTCTGCCACATCCTACGGAGATGTCCTCATCTGCATGGCCAGTGCTGGGTCGTGACCTCATTAATGGGTCAGATCTCAGGAGGGGGAGAGGGGGAGGGCAGGCTAGCGATTTCCCTTCTGGTTACACAGATTCCACCACATTCCACTGGCGAGGACTTGTCACATCTGACTCCTGGGGGTCTCCAGGATGCAGCCTTGGGCTACGTTGTGTGCCCAACTAAAATGAGGAGTGCTCCATTGCTCTGCGGAATAAGGAGAGAGAGGGCTCCGGATGGCAGCGTGCGGTGCAGCCGAACGTAGATTTACTGAGTGAACATTAAATGCATGAACACACAGGTGCCCAGAATCGGAGGACCATCTGCCAGCCTGAAACAGAGCTGGAAAGTCAACTCCATAGCCGCAGCAAGGTTGTCTGTGGTCAGGCGGTTTACAGGTGCTTTTATACACATTATCTCATCACCCCACATCATCTTCTCTATGGAGGTGCAGAAACAGAAGCTCCACAAGGTTGTGTGACCTGCCCCGGGTCACAGAGCTGACATTTGACTCCACGTCCAGTGCCCTTTCCCCTCCGCCACGGCTGCCTCCCAAACCCAAACGCAAATCCAGTGGGAACTCTCCTATGATGGCATGAGTCATGGGTCTCACTTAGTAGCTGTGGCCCTAAGGTATGAAAGGCTCTCATAGCCTCAGCCCTTGCTGATGGGCATGGGGTAGGGGTGGCCCACTGTGCCTGGAGTCAGCCAGAGGCTGTGGCTGGGAGAGGTGGGGCTTACTGGGAGACTCTCCCTGTGTCATGAAGTCCAGCACTGCCTTCTGAAATAACTGAGGTTACCAGAACAATCCTGTGAGCAGTGTCCATGGTGGGAGAGAAGGGTGCCTCGGTCGGACAGCCCAAGGGTCTACTGGCAAGAGTGGCCATGCAGTCACCTTCGGCAAGACTGGTGGTGCCCGTCATGGGGAGTGGAGAAGGCTGGGGTCCAGGGGAGGCCCTGGCCCTGTGGGCTCACCTGTACCTGAAGGTCCCTCCAGATACTGCTTTGCAGAGATCAGCAATTAGAGGCCTGATGGAGTTTGGATGTGTTGTCCCCTCCAAAACTCATGTGGAAATCTGATCCCCAGTGTGGCAGTGTTGGAAACTGATTGAGTCATGGGGGCGGATCCCTCATGAATGGATTAATGCTCTCCCTGGGGGAGGGGGGTTAGTGAGTGAGTTCTCGCTCTAGTAGTTCCTGCGAGAGCTGATTGTTTAAAGGACCCTGGCACCTCCTCTCTCTCCCTCTCTTGCTTCCTGTCGCTGTGTGATCTGCCTGTACCCGCCGGCTGCTGCCACTTTCCACCACGAGTAGAAGCAGCCTGAGGCCCGTGCCAGATGCAGCTGTCCCAGAATCGTAAGCCAAATAAATCTCTTCCCTTTATAAATTACCCAGTCTCAGGTATTTCTGTTATAGCGACACAAAATGGACTAAAACAAGGCCCGAGATGTAAGAGACCCTGGGTGGAGATCTCCTCACTGCTCTTGCCTCTGACTGCATCTCCCTCCCGTCTCCTGAGACCCCTGGTTAACTCAGATGCCCCTTCCCTGGAACACGGAGGGCTTAGGTAGAGCCCCTCCCAGCCCGCCCTGCACACACTTGAATTTCTGCTCCCAGATATGTGTGCATAGACAGATAAAATCAAATAGCAGAATAAGACTTACTATCCAGAATATGTAAAGAAGGTCAACAACTCAACAGTGACAACAAGAACAATCCAATTAAAAAATGAGCAAAGGGGGCCGGCCCGGTGGCGCACTGCTACAGTGCGCCGCTTGGGAGTGCGGCGGCGCTCCCGCTGAGGGTTCGGATCCCACATACAAACCAGTTCCCGCTCACTGGCTGAGCGAGGGGCGGGCGCAGCACCGAGGGTTGAGATCCCGTTGCCGGTCCCGGTCCGGTACAGGTGCGACACTGAGGGTTGCGGTCCGTTGCCGGACACGAAAAAAGACAAAAAGGAAAAAAAAAATGAGCAAAGGGCTTGAACAGATATTTCTCCAAAGATGATACACGAATGGTTGATGGGCACATGGAAAGACGCTCAGTAGCAGCATGCAATAGGGAAATGCAGATCAAAACCACAGTGAGATACAACTGCACACCCACTAAGCTGGCTATTGTCAAAAAATGATAACAGTAATAATAAATTAACACAGAAAATAAGTTATAAGCAAGGAAATAGAGAATATCGGAACCCTTGTGCACTGCTGGTGGGAATGGAAAATGGTGCAGCCGCTGGGGAAGACAGGTTGGGGGTCCCTCAAAAAGTTAGGCATAGAGTTGCCGCATGACCCAGCAATTTCACTGCTAGGTATATATCCAAAAGAAGTGACAACAGGGACTCCAACATATGTGGCACACCCATGTTCATAGCAGCATTACTCACAATTGCTAAAAGGTGGAAAGAACCCAAGCGTCCATCAACAGATGACTGGATAAACCAAACGTGGTCTGTACGCACAGTGCAATATTGTTCAGCCATAAAAAGAAATGAATCTCTAATACATGCCACCCCATAGATGAACCTTGAAAGCACTGTGTCGGGTGAAATAAGCCAGGCACGAAAGGACAAATATTGTAGGATTCCACTTATACCAGGTACCTAGAGCAGGCAAACTGGTAGAAACAGAAAGCAGAGTAGAGGGTACAGGGGCTGGGGGCAGGGGGGGAAGTTAAGTGACAGGTACCGTTTCATCTGGGGAAGATGAAGAGTTCTGGAGGTGACAGTGGTGATGGCTGCACAACAACGTGTGTGTACTTAATGCCACTAAATAGTACACTTAAAAAGGGCTAAAATAGCAGAGTAATTCTCTGCATGAAAGGACAGGCCATTTCACCTGTCTGATGAATGGCCTGAAAAAGTTAACTAAAAGCCTAACTGAGAAGTTAAGCTATGACCCAGTTAACAGTGTGAAGCCTGCCGAGCACTTGGGCCAGCACCTGGGTCCGGGCCAGGGTCCAGGGTCGCGATGACACCCCGTGCACCACAGCTGCCACTCCCTCAGGTGCTGGCTTCCCACGTGGAAACCCCATAAGCATCAGGGAGGCAAATTCAAGTTGAGTCATCTGCAGGATGTGCGAACCCAGCCAGGACCTCCAAACTTGGCAGCCTCAAAGGAAATGATTTTATTTTTTTTAAGACTCTCCTGTAACCTAGACACTCAGCTGGGACTCTGCTTGCTATTTCAAGACTTTCCCAAACAGTTGTGTTTGCAAGGACCTTCATAAACACACGTTCAGGGGAAGGAACAGGGCTTCTCCAGGCCTGCTGGTCCAATTCCCTCGGCTCCCTGTGCTCCTCAAGTGTTTTAACAGGAAAACGGAGCAGAGGACAACAGACGGCCAGGAAGCGGCGTGGCTCTCAGAAGCTGCCTCTGGCTGTGGCCTCTGCCGTTGCAAAGCAGCACAGCCCCGCAGAGTGCACAGTGAGCCAGACCCGCGCGGCGCTCCGCTGGCCCTGATGGAGACAGTTGGGGGACACTGCTTGCACTCACACGGGCGTCAGGCCTCGACACTTCTCTTCTGTCGTGACCTGGAAACAAATGTATCACTCAATCCTGGCTGCACACGTTCACTGGGCATGTGGGGAGCCCCCCAAGGGGCTGGCAGAGGCCCCTGAGGCCTGAAGCCAGAGCCGTCAGGCCTCCACCCAGTAGTGTGTCGCTGCCTGTTTTCCTCTTGTCCCCTCCCTCATGGCATCTCTAAGACCACAGATGACACTTACCTGACCAGGGCCCTGAGAGGGAAGGTTGAGGACCGTGTCCAGATGGCACATGGGATTGCTCTCCCCTGAAGTATCTGACTCGTTCCCTTCAAGCCCTGCATGGCAGGAGGGCCAGTTCGCCCCAGAGGTCGCCACGGCCTCAGCCCTCCCCACCGGGTCCCTGAGCGTGAGCACTCGGGGGCTCCAAGCCTGAAAAGCCCAGGGGAGCGCTCAGCCTCACCTGTGGGCTTCCTCCACTTGAGTCAACCAGCCGTTCACCATCTTGCCTTATCGCGTGTCATTTTTTTTTTTTTTTTTTGGTGGACTTAATTTTTCCAACAGTTCCAGATTTATAGAAAAATAGAGAAGATAGTACAGGGAGTCCCATACACCCCACACCCGGTTTCTCCCAATACTAACATCATACATGAGTAGGGTACATTTGTTATAATTAATGAACCAATACATATATTATTACTAAGTCTATAGCTTATTCAAATTTCCTTAGTTTTTACCTAAAGTCCTTTTTCTGTTCCAAGATCCCCTGCAGGAGACCACGTCCCATTTAGCTGTCATGTCTCTTTAGGCTCCTCTTGGCTGTGACAGTTTCTTGTGGTTTTTTGCCTCCATTTTCAGTCTGGGAGCTCCTTAGGGGCAAAAGGGAAGTCTCACCACACCCCCCAAGTCCCCTCATGGGGCCTAAAATAACACTGTGCCCATCCCAGGTGCTCCAGAGATGCTGAAGGGGTTGGGTCAAGGCATCAGCTCTTAGGCTCGTTTCTCTGAGCAAATGTCAAAACATCAGCCAATAGACCGTGTAAGATCAAGCCATTAAACGGGTTGTCTCTGTAGAGACGGGGTTCTGGAGGAATCTTGCTTATTTTGGTTACATTTGTGTAATGCATAAGTCTTAAAATAATCAGTATGAGCCAGCCCCTTCCCCTCGCAATCAGCATGTATTTCTCTTCTAATTAGAAAATCAAATCAAATCAAACTGTTAGCTGGGGCCAACAGTTTCATGGATGTTACCCATTGGATTCTCTCAGCACTGGAGGTGGACGTACAGTCATCTTTTGACACATGAAGAGGCTGGTGCCCAGTGACATGAAGTGACCTAAGATGACTCAGTATGTTCAGGATGGGCCCTGAGTGTGGGTTTCCTGGCTCCCCCTGTCCAGGCCCACTCACGGTTGGGTTCCTGAGGAAGCCATTTGGTTTAAATGCAATCCAACACACATGCAAGTGGCCCCCAGCCTCCCCTAAGGCCACACCTGTGAAGAGTTGCTGTTGGAAGGAGCACTGGGAGCCCTCGTGCCATCAAACGAGTTGCTACCTCTCAGCTCCAGGGGCTGTGGGTCTGGGGCTGCCATGGCTTCCAATTTCTTAAGAGATACTGGAAATACCCCAATTTTCAAATGTTGGCAACTAACTCAATTAAACAAAAAACAGTCAGTGAGCCAAACCACACAGGTCTGTGGCTGGCTTTGTCCAGTGTGACCTCCCTGCTGGAGGACAGAAAGAGGACAGCTGCTGTCTCCATCTAGTTGAGCCACAAGGAGGAGCCTGGGGGAGACCTGGGAGACCATGAGCAGGTCAACTTGGCGCATGCCGACCAGCAGAGTTTAGGAACCTCAAGAGCTTCCTGTGGATTACAGGTGGGCTGAGAAGCTGATCTCCAGATCTTCCCAGAACATTCCACATACATGGTGACTCCACCTCCTGACACAGATTTTAGGGTAGCTACTGTCCAAGCTTCAAGAGGAAGACTCATGGCCTAAGATAAAAGGGGCAAAATTCTAATGATGCCATCCAAGGTGGTCTCATGAGCAGCACAGGGTGATATGTCAGGTGTGAGTCCGTGTGGCAGCCCCGGTGCCCACCTCCGGGCGCCTACTGTAAAGGATCTGCAGAAATATGCCAAGACAAGTCATCAGTCAGGGCCTAACCTCAAAGTGCAGCACAAAGTTAGGAAACTGGCATTGAAAAGGTAAAACCCTGATGGTGGAGGAGGAGGGAAAAGTGCTGCATTTGTCACGCGTGAAGCAAGAGAGCATGGAACTGCACCCGTTTCTGGGAAGGGGAGGTTTGGCATTGGTGAGTGACAGCTAAAAGCAGGACCCCGACTTCTCTGCCTCCTGCTTGCTCCTGAGGAGCTGGCGGCGGGGAATGAGAAGAGGCAGGCGCGGGCTCCTGGGCCCCGTCGGGAGGTGGGTGGTGCCTGCCAGGGCGCTGGTGTGTCCAAGGCTCTGTCCCATCCTGGAGTTCTTGATGCCCTCCCCCCATGCCACCTGCTCCCGCTCCTGACTCCATGGACCTCACTGGGGACCCAGGGCAGAGGTCAATGGATGGAGGAACCGTCAATGGATGGAGGAACCTGGGAGGCGTGAGCTGGTGGGTGGCTTCTTGGCGGCTCATTCCAGCACTTTCCTCATTCAGCACCTGAAGTATCTGAGCACCTGTTGTCCTCCTAGCTCCTCTGTGGAGCAGGCAAGTCAAAATACTCATGTTTAGGGCCGGCCTGTGGCTCACTTGGGAGAGCGTGGTGCTGATAACACCAAGGCCGCAGGTTCGGATCCTATATAGGGGTGGCTGGTTTGCTCACTGGGTGAGCATGGTGCTGACAACACCAAGCCAAGGGTTAAGATCCCCTTACCGGTCATCTTTTAAAAAAAATGCTTATGTTTGCTACAACTCTCTTCCAGCCATGCTGGGGGGTCTTAGTGTTAATTTACATCCTCCAAGGCCCTCCAGGCTGGAATTCCCCACATAGGACCCTCCCCATCCCGGGCATGAGTCCTTAGTGATTCCCTTTCTCCCAGCCAGATTCCAAGTGCTGGATCATCTGTGTCCCCCAACCCCACCTGTGCCATGTACTCTACCGACAGGCTGTGCCCCATCTCCAGTTCCTGGGACCAATCCTGACCCAAGACGAAAGGCACCTAGGCAGTTCCTGCCCTGTGTTCTGAACTCATTGCACATCACCTTTCTGTCTAATCTGCCCCATCCCATGCCCTAGGTTTGATAACTGGGTATCAGTCTTGATGCTCTGGTAACTAGAGGGGGCCATCTTCTCGTCAGTTCTCCTGCTGAGGTGGAAGTCACGGCTTGAACACGCCTGCAACGCAAACTCCCGTTCACCCGTAATTCTGTACCTGCCATGACGTGACACAAGACCCTGTCTAGAGCAGCTCAGTGTAAGTGATAAGCTCTGGGATGGTAAAGCTTCCCCTCTCTGGCCACCTGAGCACATTGCTCAGAGTCCATTCTCCCAAAAGAATGGTCACTGGGGGCAGGATTGGGCTCCTTATTCCTTGAAGAAATTATTGCCTGCCTGTTACATGTAAGACACTGCATTTGGTGCTTTCACACACCTGATCTCTTATTTATCTATCACTGAGCATCTACAGTGTGCCAGGCATGTCCTCAGCCCCTGGCGGTTCTGACAGACACGTGGCTGTAAGAAGAATAAGGACCGGATGCAACTTGTTCTCCTCATAAGGACCTGGGAGGTAGGATGATTAGTCTGATGTTATAGATCAGAAATTAAAGCTCAGAAGATAAATTAAGCCTAAGGTCACACAGCTGAGAAGTGCCGAAGCGCTTTATACCAGGAGTTGGCAAACTCCACAGGGCTAGAGAGTAGAGATGTTGGGCTTTGTGGGCCGTGTCTGTTGCAACGATTGAGCTCTGAGGTTGCAATGCAAAAGCATCCATAGACAATACATAAGTAAGTGAGCGTGGCAGTGTTCCAATAAAACTAGTTACCAAACCAGGTGCCAGCTAAATCCAACATGACTGGTGTCCTTATAAGAGGACAATTTAGACAGAGACACAGACGCACAGGGAGAACTCCATGTGAAAACAGAGGCAGAGATTGGAGTGATGCATATACAAGCCAAGGAACTCCGGGGATGGCCAGCGACTCCAGAAGCTGGAAGAAATGCTGTAGAATCCTCTCCTAGAGCCTGCGGAGAGAGAATGGCCCTGCCAGCACCTCAGTTTCAGACATCTGGCCCCAGAACTGTGAGTCAATAAAATTCTGTTGTTATAAGCCACCCAGTTTACGTACTTTGTTATGGAGGCCACAGGAAGCGAATATAGCCACATTCATTCATTCAGTTCAGAAATGCTTACTGAGCACCTACGATGTACCAGGCACTTCTAAAGACTCTGGCAATACAGAAATAAAGAAGATAAACAGGATCCTTGCTCTTAATGGAGTTTCTATTCCAGTACAGGAAGACAGACGTAAGTAAATAAACAAACAAAAACTTCTGATAATAGGGAGAGCTATGAAATAAAAACAGTAGAGTGATTGGATCGTGTGTTGGTTCCCTAGGCTGCCATAACAAAATACCACAAATTGGTTGGCTGGATTTGGTTCATTGGCCACAGTCGGCCCTCCTGCTCTATGCAACACTGTCTCACCTCGGTGGCATAAGAACAGGCCTCCGCTGCCCTCCTCATTTTGTAGATGGAAACTGAGGCAGAAGGTGGAGTGACTGGTTCCTGAACAAGCCGAGGGCTCGGACCCAGGCACTTCTCTCCAGAGTTCTTTCTGGGTCAGAACTGGCTTGGCACAGCCCCATGGACCTGCAGGACCTGACTTCAGACAGGAAGGAAATCTGCAGACGCTCTGCAGGAGGGGCTGGGTGCTCCAGGCAGGGCTGGCCCCTAGGTCTGCCACCTGGCCAAGAGCCTCTAGCCCACAGCTATCTAACCCCCCACGGCTGCTCTGGCTGTCTCCTCAGCTGCCTGCCAAGGGACAGACGCATCCAGCCAAGTCTGCGCATATAGGAGATGCCTCACGTTGCCCCACATGGCGGGAGGCAGGGGCCCCTGAGCCAGGCTCGGCCTCCAGCTGGGCTTCCAGGGAAACATGCGGAATCTCGTGCAGCCCACCCTCCTGGGCTCCTTGGTGACTAGGTAGGTGTGGCTCTGACATGGAGTGTCAGCCTTGCAGCCTCCAAGCCCTCTTGGGTAGAAATGACTTCACAAGAGTTAGGATTCAAAGGAAAATAAGTCCAATTTAGTGGATTGTGGGGAAAGACAGGCACTCCCCTCCAAGCCAGAGCTAGGGAGAAAGATCCTGTCCCTCCCCAATAAAACAAGGCAAGGCAAGGACCGAATCCATTGTATGAGGGAAGGATGTTGAGACAGGGTCTGAGTGGCCAGCCTCAGAGACTCTCCTGTCCCTGGTCCCATCTGTGCTGCGGCTGGCCTGGGAGGCACCCCACAGCACAAACTTGAGCAGTGCCACTGTGCAGACATCTGAATGGAGGCGGGGCTCTCAGACCTGAGCAGGGTTCAGCTCATGTGGCCCTGCACGGAGATGGCGTCCTGTTTCCTGCACCCCAGCAAAGTGTCCCTGGGTGCCTGAAGTGGGCCTGGCTTTGCCAAGAAGCAACAGAGGCAGCACAGACACTTTCCTGTTCAATCCAGAGCTACAGGGCTAGAGCAGCAGGAGGGGGCTTCGTGTCACCCTCGAGGGGCCACAGTCCCTGTTACCCCACTCGTTAAGTCCTTGCTGCAGGCCAGAGAGTCACATAGGCCCTGGGAACACGACATGTGCCGCAGCCTCGCCGCAGTGCTGCCATCCACTCTTACTTGTGGAAACTGAGGCAAGCGGGATAAGTGACTTGCCCCCCATCACGTGGCTGTTGAGTGGCAGAGCTGGGATTTATCCCTGGGGGGTTGACTGGAGCCCCCTTCTCGTCCCCACAGCAAACTTGAGAAAGGGCAAGGAGCCAGCCGCTGTCTCTGCTCTGGAGACAAGTCCCAGCCCCCTCCAGCCTTCTAGTCCTCAGTAAGCCCTTCCGCCACCACCCAGACACATAGGGACCAGCACTCATGCTCCGGGCTGGCCCCTGTGCCTGGAGGGTGTCAGGACCACTCCCACCCCAGCATCGCCATGCCCTGCCATGCTTTTCTGGGCTGGATTGTGCCCAGATGAGGGGAGGCCTCTGATCCTGTCGGTCTCTTATACACCCCCCAGCCCACCCCCCTGCCTGGGACAGTGCCAGTGACATAGTGGTGGCTCAGAACACATTTTGTCTGTAGAATAAACATCGGTAAAATTTAGGAGCAAACTGAAAAAAACAGGTATGTTCAAGTCCAACTGACTTAACATTCTGCAGTCCTCCAGCCCTGTTTAGATGTCATATCCTAATAAAGGAAGCGGGGACTGTGGTCAGGTGGACACAGATCAGGGGCCTCAGGACCTGCTGGCCGGCAGAGCTAGAAGCTTCCAAGCTGCGCCTGGCCTCTTTCCCTCCAGCCCCAGCCATTGCCACTCCCACCCCCGCCCACCGGCTCCTGCCTTTACTTCCCACCTGGCACCAGCACGTCTTTCACAGCAGACGACACAATGTGCTGATCCTTCAGGAACAGCAGCCCACAGGCCACCTTGCAAAGACTCTCGGGGAGAAACAGATGCCGGAAGAGGTCTTGCTGCAGGACATTCTGCAGCCTAGAAATGTCATGATGTTTTATTAAAGCCATCGAGTTGTAAGCCAGGTTCCTGTCTTGTCTGTCATTATTTCAGTGCACATCTGCTTTGGGGGAAAGTCAAATACGTGACGCTCGAGAGGTTAGAGTGATGAAATCAAGGGGGGGAGGGATAGCACCTAAGGGTGCGATGAGAAGTTCATTCAGAGCTCGGGGTTTACTCTCATCCAGAAAACTGCAAGAATTAGCTGGACGGGGCTTTCCCACGAAGGGTCCTGGTACTATCCCAAAGGGAGGGAAGGAAGGTCCCGGGCAGACCAGCGGGCAGCGTGTGCCAGGAGAGAGGAGCAGCCATGCAGACGTGTGTCCTGCTCTTCTTCCGCAGAAGCTCCTGGAACGGCTCTTCACAAGACCGAGAACGGGCCGTAGCTGTCACAAGAGGGGTGACAACTTATATTGTAGATTTCAGCCGACGACACACAGTGCTGCAAATGGGGTCAAGTAGTCGGGAGGGGGACCCCAGGAGTCCAGCCACCCTGTTTCCATGGTAACGGAGCCTGTGACCCGAGTGTGGGTCCCACTTCACCAATACGGGGCTCTGGGCCTCATGGGGAGCAGAATCGCCACGATGGTGCCATCTCATTTCAGTTAGACGGCTGGCCTTGTGGGTGGGGGGTACCCACGAGAATAATGGCTAAGCGGGGTCCGTGCTGGACCAACAATGCCAACACTGGGCAGGGCGGTGTTGAGCGCCCCCAGGAACAGCCTTGTGCCAGGAACACACTCACTACATGCCCCCAAAAGCCTCTTGGGATAGAAATAATTATGACCACTTGACAGATAAATGAAAAGAAATTAGGAAGGTTTAGAAGTGTTCCCAAGTTTTCAGGTACCATTAAGTGGCAAACCCGGGCTTCAAACCCAGGCATGTCCCCTGAGCCATGTGTGCCTGGGCCTCTGTGGTCGTCACAGTCCCTGGAGCCCTGAGGGTGGGAGGCCTGGTGGTGGGCAGCCTCGTTGTTGTTGGCTACAATGTTGCTATGGTTGCCATGAACCAGAATGGACTGTCACCCACACTTGGTAAAATTCGTGAAGGTCAGGCCAGTCTGAAGGTCTTTCAGGTTGACCTGTTTTTAAGGGCACTCTCAGCTCTGTGACAGTGAGACCCGTTCCCGTCTTTGTCCGCTGTTGTTGCTGTCACCAGAGGGTGCCGGCCAGGAGCCAGGACAGGCCGAGCCCAGGCGTCCACCCACCCCGCCAGGCCTTCGTCTGCATCAGGCTGGCACAGCTGTCCTCCTGGGACCCGCCAGGGCTGGACGTGGCTAATTTGAGGGTTATGGGTAGAGACCCAGGCCCTATGAACAGTGTAGCTAAGATTTAATAATAATAATTATAAAAGCTGAAGGAAAGTGGGGAGAGGAGGCGAGGACAGACCCCCTGCTGGCGTCAGCCATTGCACGTGTGGCCCCCGAGGACTCCCAGGCTAGGGGCAAACTGGACGGAGGCAGCCCCCAGACCTCTATCATCCACTTCTGTCTAGTGCCTGCCCCTCTCCCCTCCTGGAAGAAAAGAGAATCTGCTGGTCTTTCCTTCCTGCGGTGCTTTACTTGACTACATGAAAGGCCATGGTCCTACTCGCTAGGCCAAACCCTCAGGGAAAATCATTATTTTCCAGCAGAATCGTCTTAAATGACTCTTCAGGGATCCCTCCTGCTCCCTCTCTGGCAAGAGGAATGCCCCCTAATGGGATAAGAGAAGCCCACAGGTCTGGAACATTCTACCATGAGCTGAGCAGCTGCCCGCCTCCGTGTCGCCTGCCTCCGTGTCCCGCTGTTCTCGTCTGCGTCTCTCCCTGCCGCTGGCTCTTGCTGCTGCCTCGGTTTCTTCTCAGCTGCAAGAAGCCCCACTGGGAAAACGTCCCAGGATTCTGTGATGGCCTCAGTCACTTCTCTCCCCCGCTCCCTCCCTCCAGTTCAGCCCAAGAGCTGTGACCAGGTCGCCCAGCCTGTGGTCCCAGCCACCGAGGGACCCGGCCTCCACTGCAGCACCCACTCCCCAGGTGCGACTGTGGGAAGAGTAAGCCTGCAGTTAGCCTCGCTGCCTTCAAGTCTCTGCCGCTTACCAGCCTCTTCTTTGTCCCCGCTGGAACTCGGTTTCCTTGGCCATAACCGTCTTCATAGCTGGCCTCAGGGTTCCATAAAGCAGCACCCGGCACAGCCAGATTCGAGCTCGGCATCCAGCAACTTTGGCCCCAAGCTCTTTGTCCTTCGGTCCATCCTCCCACACTCCTCCAGCGACTCCTCTTTACCGTGCAAAGCCAGAATCTACTCCTCTGTGACAATTCGTGGCATGCCCCTAAGAGCTTGCATTTTCCAGCAAGCTTATTTGAAGTGAGGGTGTAAAGTCTTCATGCTCACATGCGGATCTGCAGTTCCAAGCGTCTGCCACGTGCACAGCACCTCACCACAGGGGACTCTGGACTCCCTCATCTAGCCACAGTGACAGAGGAGGTGAGGTGGTCACGCCGCTGAGCCCCTCCTGACATGCAGCCAAGGGCAAGTCATCCCTGTGGCCCGCTCTGGGCAGGAGCAGCACATGTGCATGCGGCGGGCACTTGGGTGGGCTCAGGACAGCAACAATCTCATGATCATAGTTCTGGAAACACAGAGACCTGCCATGCTCTGCCAGGGAGGCCCTCAGGGCTGGGAGGGGGCCGGGAGAGGATCTGCCTCCTCGCTGGAAGTTCGTGCACAGAGAACTTGTGCAAGGAGGGAAGGAAAGCCCAGCTTTGACCAGGACAGATTCTCAGAGCTGGAACGCACCTTGGCCCTGCTCACTTCAAGCCCAAACCGCCCCGTTTGCCTGGTCAATTGTTAATTAAGGGTGTGTTCTCTGCCATCCTCTCTAATTTTTTCAGCCTCATCCTCCAATGTGAAATTTCTATATTTTATCAATGGCTGCTCTCGAGTCTCTTAGCTGGTCCCAAACCTTCACTGAGGCCCTAAGATAAACCCTAGCACCTGTGAAGGGTTTGGCTGAATCCAGAAAGCTTTTCCACGTCCATGAGTTCATTGACCCATCAATTTACTACACAAGTTGAATGGAGCGAGAACTTGCTGTGTGCAGGGCCCTGGCCCCGGGAGCTGTGTGGCTGCTCCTAAGTTCCTCCCTCTGCTAAGAGGTCTCTGTAAGCACCGTCATGGTGACTGGGCAGAAATGCCTGCTGCAAATATTTGAGAAGACCAGGTGACGTGTTTGGTGTCAGAGTATCCATGGGCATCAAAGAGAAGAGTCCATTAGCCACCTGGTGCTGAGATGAGCCTGTGGGGCCTCAGTGAGACCTGTGGATCTTGGTTTGGTAACAGGGAGGAACATAGGAGCAGCCACGCAGCTCCCAGGGGGCAGCTGGAGGGGGCTGGGCAGATGGCCCCACAGCCTGCAGAGGGAGTGACATGAACGGAATCGATGGCATGCGGAAGTCAGGGAGAACTCAGCCAGGCAGAGGCAGCTTGGTGTGGGCTTGGTGGACATTCCTTACACAAGGGAACCCTTAAGCCAACTGCCACGGTGTAACTCTTGGACCTCAAGTGAGGCTCTGAGCCTCACCTGCTGAGGGTAATGACACCAACAAGCCCTACGATGCCTCGTGCAATGACCCTGTTCTCAAACGTTACATATAGCAGCTCACATAATTCTCCTAACAACCTGGGAGGTAGATACTGTGATTACTCCCATCCTACAGATGAGCAGACTGAGGCACAGAGAGGGAAGAACTTCGCCTTAGGTTGAAGAACTAGCAAGCAGAGAAGCTCGGTGTGGACCCCAGGATCAGATGAGATACGTACAGCACCTGGCACCAGGCCTGGCACGTCACCAGGGTGTGGGAAACAACTGTGTGTGTCAACTGGACGAGGCCACGTCCACAGACTGAAAAAAGCAGGTGGCCGTCCCCAGTGTGGGCGGGCCTCATCCAATCCATTGGGGCCTGGGTAGAACGAAAGGAGAGTGAGGGAGAATTCGCTGCCTCTGCTTGGCTGTCTTCGAACTGGGACGCTGGTCTTTTCCTGCCCGCAGCCTCTATCTGAAACATCGGCTTGAGCCTGCCAGCCTTCAGACTAGAACTCACACCATCCGCTCTCCTGGGTCTCCAGCTGCAGATCTGAGAACTTTCTCAGCCTCCATAACTGAGCGAGCCGATTCCTTATAATAACGTTCTTTCCATCCACATGTATCCTATTGGTTCTGTTTCTCTGGAGAACCCTAGTACAATTGGCCTTGTGATGCCAGGACTATGCCTCCATTCTCTGCAGCCTGCAGAGTGCCAGGCACTGTGTATTTATTAATTTGACATATATTGGGCTGACCAGTTAGCTGGGTTGGTTAGAGCGTGGCGTTATAACACCAAGGCCAAGGGCTCGGAACCCTGTACCGGCCAGCCACTAAAATACAAATAAACAAACACGTATTAAGTGCTCGCTCAGTGCTCAGGAGAAATAACACAGTCCTTGCCAAGGTAGGGTACTGGAGGCAGAAGTTAGTAGTCGGTAGCAACAGCGGGCTGTCACTGCATGGCTACTGGTAAGTACCTGTGTGGCTCTCAACTATGACAGAAACCTGCAAGATAAAATTTACATATTGTGAGATTTGTGGCCATGCCTTTTACACGTGTTTTTCAAACAAACTTGTCACCGTGGAAACCCTCTTAAAACAAGATGCGACCTGGCTTAAAGAACCTGAGAGCTAATTACAATAGTGCTTTGTATTTAGTTACGCCTTTCTTCTGAGTTTAATAGACCTCACTCATTAAGCTCCACAACATCCTCTGAAGTCTTTAGGGGACAGATACTATTAAACCCATTTTACAGATATAGACACCAAGGCACAGACGGGTTAAGTGACGTGGCCACTAACTGGCAACTTCGCCATGAGCAAGTCCAGGCCAAACCCGGATCTCCTCGTTTCCTTCTGTTGTCTTTACTAACCAGACTCTATCCTGGGTTTTGAAAGCCCTTCATCATTAAAGGCTTACGAGTTTCCCACAGTTTGGTCTGGGATCCCAGATTCTGCCACCAATCGTGTGCACAGAAGGCTTGGCCAGGACACTGCAGAGGCAGCAGCAAGCAGAGGGAGGCGGTGGCTGTCGGAGGTACAGCCGGCGGGAAGATCTGTACCCATGCCGGCCGCCACGAGCTAAGACCAGAGCCCCACGGCTCACTCTGACATTCGGGGGCAATGCAGCCCTCAGAGACACACAGCTGACACCAAGCCATGCCCGCCCCGATTATAAGAGAATCTGGCCAACAACATCTTCCTTGAGCAGCCAGACAAAACCCACCTTGGGCCTTGGTACCAGCGCAGTGGTTCTCAGGTGGGGCCCCAGACAGCAGCAGCAGCATCTGTGATGTTAGAAATGCACATTTTCTGACCCCACATCAGACCCACTGAACTAGAAACTCAGTTTTACAAGCCTTTGGAGGCTTCCAATGCGTGCTCTAGCATCTCAGCCTAGAACGCTCCTCCCTGATATCCTGGCCAGCTCCCTTCCCTCTTTCCAGTCTTTTCTCAAATCTCATCTGAACTAGAAACTCAGTTTTACAAGCCTTTGGAGGCTTCCAATGCGTGCTCTAGCATCTCAGTCTAGAACGTTCCTCCCTGATATCCTGGCCAGCTCCCTTCCCTCTTTCCAGTCTTTTCTCAAATCTCATATTCTCCGTGAGGCCTAGCCTGCCTCCGGCTGGTTGCCCCTGTCCAGCCCTCCCACCGCTCCTTCTTACCCTGCATGGCACTCAGCCTTTGTCAGGTTTGCCACGTGTTGTCTGTCTCCGTGGGAAAACATCAGCTCCACGAGAACAGGCCCTTTGCTGAGTCTCTTGCACAGAGTGGTCAATACACAGTGGTTGAACGGACCACGGCTTTTGACTGTCACTGGATGAGCAATGAGGAGGAAGAATACTTGGGTGGGTGGGATGGAGTGGAGGGGTTTTCCAGCATGTGGAACCGAGGTGCGTGGGCTGCACAGGCCTAAGTGCAGAGGTGGTTTGATAGGCAGCTGGTAGGTGCTCTGCAGCACCGAGGAGAGGTGATCCGTAGTAAGGAAGAGGAACGAAAGGCTGAAAGAAGAAATCCTGAGCATGTCAACCCCTGTGTGGTGAGAAGAGCCGCGGGAGACGGTAAGGCAATGCAGGCAGTGGTGACGGCTACGAAGGAGGCGAGCAGCGCTGGAGGAGAGACTGACCCGAGATTTGGCAAGATCCAGAGATGAGCTTCCTTCCCTGAGAGCGAGAATGGAGGGAACAGAGGGGACTGAGGTGGGTTCCCATAGGGAAAGAGGTGACTGAGCAGGAGGCAAAGCAGACAAGGCGTGGCCGGGAGGACGAGGGTGGGGAGGGAGGCTGCACCTCCCCAAATGTCAACTCCCAACTAGAGCATCTGAAGTGGGAGCGAAGGGCTCTCCCCATGGTTCACTCAGCCAGGATTTATGGGAGTGGCTGTCAACAGGGGTGCGTGAGCAGAAGCTGGACAGGGAAGCGGAAAGGAACGCCAGAGGGAAACTCAACAGGCAGGTGCCTCAGCCGGCCCAACCTGAAGATCCCTTCAAATCCTGAGTCTAGGATTCATGACTTTGTCCTGTATCTGAGAGAAACTCAAGGCTACAAGAGAAATAGTTGGCCTCCCTCCCACTCAATGACTTTGAAGTTCCATCTGGGTTTACAAAATAGTCACAAACAGGGTCTGGAACCAACAACAGTCAGAGAATAACTTCCTCCTGCCTTAAGATGTGTGTATGGGAACTCTCACTAGGCAGGAAGCTTGCTGAGCACAGGGGGGTTTCCACCCACCTGGAGGGGAGGTGAGCACCAGGATGCCACCCCAAACTGGTGACTGTGACCTTCCTGAAACTCCTGCTTTAGGCCATAGGCCATAAGCCACGGCATCTTCTAAGAGAAGGGCATAACATTTTCTAATAAATTTCCATCCACCAGTGTGTATTCAGGATGAACATTCGATGTTTTGAGTAGTAGGCAGCACACAAGCCCCCAAAATAGTTCATTCTAATATTAACTGTCAGGGTTTTTTATTGTGCTAATTAATTTTGGAAATTTTACATGTGAATAAAAAATTAATTTTAATAATAAAAATTATTAGGGCTGGAATTTCCACCAAGTGTTCAAAGAGCTGTGTGCTGTCCTAAATCAAGCTACTACAGGTGCCTAGATATAAGGAAATTCCGAATGTAAGGCAATTCCATATTTTTCAAAGGAGAAGAAATAATTCATGCTTATATATATAAACCTTTTAGGAACATCAAAGAAATAATCAAATTTTTACTCATAATATTTATTTATACATACACTTTAAAAATCACTTATTCTAATACCTTGCTAACACCAAGGTCAAGGATTGGGATCCCTGAACCAGCCAACTGCAAAAATAAATAAATCTCCCCACCCCCCCAAAAAGAAAAATCCTTACTGTCTTATTCCAAAGTTTTGAGTAAAATTCAGTCACTCCAAGACACAACACATTCATTTACTTTGGACATTTTTTTTACTAAAACATATTTGCTTTTAGTATTCTCAAATGCAAAAGAGAGATGAATCATCTATTGCATATGAAAAATGGAATCTGTGGGCTGGCCCGGTGGCGCACTGCTACAGTGCGCTGCTTGGGAGCGCGGTGACGCTCCTGCCGAGGGTTCGGATCCCACATACAGACCGGTTCCCGCTCACTGGCTGAGCGAGGTGCGGGCGCGACACCGAGGGTTGCGATCCGTTGCCAGACACGAAAAAAGACAAAAAGGGGAAAAAAAAAAAATGGAATCTGGTCTTTTAAGAGTAAAATGCAGCTATGTAATGGCCATCATTTGCAATTGCTTAAAAGTAATGACAGCATAAACTCCAGGATTCTGTTTCAACTTCACAGATACATGAGTAAAGCAAGTTTTGAAAATCATTTCAAAACCAAATTAATCAAATAAAAACCCCAGTTTTTTCTTTTTTAATTAACTTTTTTTTCTTTTTTATTCCAGACAGGTTTTTAATACATTGAAAGTTTACCTAAGAACCACAGAATCTTTGAAATTTTCTTACAAAACCACTACACTGTTCTATAAAATCTATTTTGCATTTAACTTAGGCTGAGGATAGGGCTTTGAACTCATCTCATGTGCTCAGTCAAAAAAAGTTTTCACTAAGCTCTAGAAAAATGTTTCACTACACAATGTGTCACATTACAAGGAACAGCAACAATTATATGTTCAAGGGACAAATTTCAGGTGCGAACTTTTCCTTGGGGAGGGGAGAGGGTAAAGGAACTAGAACAGGACGGAATAGAAAAATATCAGCTTTATACGCTGCAAGATACAGTTTTCTAACACTTTTCATATACATGTGTTCCTTACTGTGGGACAAAGTAAAAAAACATTTGAAAAACACTGAGGTAGAATTTTGGAAACCAGAGGCAATAAACGGGGGGGAGAGGAAAAGGAGAACCCAGGCTTCTCAGTTTGGTGCCCTGTGTTCCATGACTCTAACAAAGCAGCGAGGCGTCCTCCCAGGATGGTCACAGAGCTAATCCCACCACAACGGAGGCTCTGAGTCAAGAGCCAGCTCCACATGGAAGAACGGAGCTCAGCGTACAGTGTGTGGGGAAAGAAGCACCTTGCCCGTACTCCTGCTGCTTAATTCAGTGAGAAAACAGAAGCAACTAGAAGAGAATGCCCACCTGCTACTCTTACCGCATCTACCCACCTACCCATCTGAGCGTGCCTGTGAATTCTGCCTTCTCTTTCATTACAATCTGCCTGTGTCTAAGTACATCCCATTCCCTCCTTGGCGAGTGCAGTAGTTTTAATATATGTCCATAAATTCTTTCGAGGGTTGCCAAATCTACCAAATAAAAATACATCCATTAAATTTGAATTTCAGATAAATATCATGTACTTTTTTAGCACAAGTATGTCTCGTGCAATATGTGGAAAGTACCTATTCTAATAAGTTATTTATCTGAAATTTGAATTTAACCGGGTGTCCTGTATTTTTTCTGGCTGCCTTTCCTACCCTACTTTGACACTCTACTCAAAAGACGGAGCCTAATTCCCCTCCCATAGAGTGTGGGCTGCTGTCAGTGACTCCCTTCTAACAAATCGAAGAAAGATTTGTAAGTGATGATGTGCAACTTCTGATATTAGGTCATAAAAGACACTGTGGCTTCCATCTTAGTCTCCCTCTTGGACTGCCTGCTCTGGGGGAAGTCAGCTGTCATGTTGTGAGGACACTCAAGCAGCCCTACAGAGAAGCCCATGCAGCAAGGAACTGAGGCCTCCTGCCCACAGCCATGTGTGAGCTTGAAGGGGGGATCCTTTAGCCCCAGTCGAGCCTTTAGATGACTATAGCCTTGACCAACATACTGATTGCACCCCCAGGAGAGACCTCGAGTCAGAACCACTCAGCTAAGCTGCTTCTCAATTCCTGACCCACTGAAACTGTTAGGTAACAGTTACGTTAAGCCACTCAATTTTGGGGTAATTTGTTACAAACAATAGATAACTACTACACCTACTTATGGATCTCTCTCCAGTACCTGTCCTCTCTCTCTGGCATCACTGCGTTTTCCCTCTCCTGCATTATTCCCAGCAGCATTTAGGCATGCTGTAATTTCTGCCGTCTTAAAGAAAACCCTCTCTTGATCTCACATATCCTATTTTCTATTCCCCTGTATCCAAAAATTCCTCCCAAGTATTGTCTATAATCACTATTTCCGACTCCTTTTCCCCCATATTCTCCTGAACTACTCCAAGTTGGCTTTTCAGCATCCCAACCCCTCTGCCACAGCTCTAGTCAAGTGAGAATCACAGTCTGGTATAAAATTCAATACCCTCTGGTATTAAATCCAATGTTTAATCTTCAGTCCTCATCTAACTTGACTCAATTATTCACTCAATAAACATTTGTTAAGTAGCTACTACGCGCCAGGCATCGTTCTAGGTGCGGGATACACTGCAGTGAACAAACATAAAAACACCCCCACCCTTACTGAGTTCACATTCTAGTGTGGAGCGGGGATGGGGGACCAACAATAAACAAGTAAACCCCTATCAACATTTACAGATGAATGATATGATGTCTGGGATCAAATATTTCCAAATAATGGGGGCAATGGGTAGGAGTAAAGAGGAGACAAGATCAGCTGTTAATTGTTAAGTGGGTGCTGGGTACATGGGAGCTCATTACACTCTTCTCTACTTTGGTAGATGGTTCACATTTCCCATAACAGAAAGTTTTTTAAAAATGCAGGTTATGTCATTTATTGTTTGCCATCAGCCAGGGGATGGGGTGTGCTGGCAGTGCGGTGTGGCAGTTTAAATAGGGTGCTCATGACGACACAAGATGGCTGGGAAGAGCGGTACAGGCAGAGGCAATCAGAAATGCAAGGCCCCGGACTAAGAGGAAGCCTAGAGTGTTCAGGGAACAGCAAGAAGGTGGGTGCGATGCCAATGAGCAGATGAAGGGGCCGGACACGCCGTGCCTTGTAGGCTACTGGGAGGACCTAGGCTGTTCCTCTGAGTGAGAAAGGGAGCCACTGCAGGATTCTGAGAAGAGGAGAGACATGATCTTAATTCAATCTTAAATAAGCTTCCTCTGTTCAGAACAGAATCCTTGATTACCTCCTCACCCCCAAACCTGCTTGTGCTGCAGTCTTCCTGGTGACACTCCATCTCTGCCATTGCTAAGGCCAAATATGCTGGAGTCAAACCTGACCCCTCTCACTCCCACATCCTCCACATCTGCTCCAGCAGTAAATCCTGCCAATCTACCTTCAAATCTACTGGGACCTGACCCTTGTCTTCCCGGGCCAGGCCACCATCACCTCACCAGGACTGCTATGGCACTTCCTAAAGGGTCTCCCTACTGCTGTCCTGGCCCCAGAGGACACAGGCCATCTTCTCCTGGCAGCTGGAGAATAAAAGAGATGGGAAACCCACATACAATTGTCTTAGAAACTTTAATAAGTTCCACTGCAAGCAAAATAAAACACTCCATAAATGGCACTTAAAAGAATATTATTAAGACTAGCCCAAGTAGGCTACAAAATATTTGTTTCTGCTCTTATGACAAATGATGGATAAAAATGAAGCTAAAATTCTATCCTAACTAGTAGAATTGAAATTCCCTCTCAAATCCGATATACCAAAGAAGATACAAGAAAATGAAAACTGAAATGACATTTCCGTTATTTTACCACATACAGTGTTTCATAAAGTTACCATGTTAATTTCAAAAATAATTTAGGTTAAACTTATCATAGAAATAACTTTTAAAAGGTTCTTTCTTCAGATTTTTAGGCTGAACCATAAATAGGCAAAGAGTTAAATAAATTACAGATCAGCCATATAATGAAATATTCTTAAGTTAATACAAAAGAGTGAAGTCGATCTCCTTACATATGTATAGACTTGGGAAAATGTCTGTTTTATTAGTTGCTACGGGTTAAATGTGTTCCCCAAAAGTTCATGTATTAAAAACTTGACCTTCATTGGAACAGTGTTAAGAGGGTGGGGAATCCAATTAAAGTATTTGAAAGGCAGGATTAAGAGGTGATTAGATTGTGAGAACTGTGCCCTCGTGAATGTATGATCCATTTGTGGGTCCATTTGTGGGTGTGGTTCTGATGGCTTTATAAGGAGAATAGTGAGGAGGTTAGTCTCTCTTGCTCAGCCCATTCTCGCCATGTGACACCCTGTGTCACTGTGTAGAGTCACCACCAAAGATCAAGGCCTTCACCAGATGTGTTCTCCGGACTTTGGACTTCCAAGCCTCCAAAACTCTAAGAAATGAATTTCATTCCTTTATAAATTACCCAGTTTCAGGTATTCTGATACAAGCAACAGAAACAGATGAATAATAATCAGAAGAATTAAGATGAGGAACAGCATGTATAGTATGATCTTATTTGCATTATCAAAACAGATGTGTATATCACTGTCTGTAAAACAGAAAAAGATTTGAAAAAATACTGTTATGAGTTATCTCAGGATTAGACAGGGATGGGTTTGTTATGATGGGTCCATGTCACTTTGATAAGACAATTCTTTTTCAATGAGGCTTTGTAATTCAAGTACAACATGCACGGGGAAGAGCATACAAGTCGTGAGTGGACCACAAGTAGACCTAGTGCACCCATGGGTGAAAGTATCACCAGGTGAAAGAACAGAACCAACCAGGGTCCTAATGTCCTATCATGTCTCTCCCAATCACTTTCCCTTCTCTCCAAAAGCCATCACTACCTAACTGCTGAAAACAACTTGGAAAACAAAATACTTGGGCATTAGGTCTGGAGTATCAGAGGCTGAGGGGGATCTGGAACAGGGGAAGGGGAGAAATCGTAACTCATAACCAACCCCCAGCACAGGCAATTCCTGAAAGGGCCAATGGAGAGACAGAACTGAGTCTGTGATGGACATCTAAGAAAAACTGGCTGAGACAGTTGCATGAATACTGTTCCATGCTCCACCACTCCTCTCACTGCCCAGGTGTTTCCGGAAAATCTCAATATTAAAGAATATTTGGGTTCAGAGGTGTGCGTGTGTGTGAAGACCCGTGAGGTGAGGGGAACTGGAGAGAAGAAGCTTATGAAGTACCCACGAGCCTCACACTGTGCTAGGTGCTTTACCTAATATAAGTGCCTCGTTTCATTCTCACAAAAATCAAAAAAGTATTAGGCTTATTTTATAGGCAGAAACGAGACTCACAGAGGTTAAACAAACAGCCAGAGGATACAGAACTGGTAGGTAACAGAGCTGGGACTCAATCCAGGTTGGCCTGTCTGCAGAGCCCACACTCTCCCCACGGCACCGCCTGCCTCCCACGTGTCCAGAATTCCTCCCTGCTCTCCTCTTCCCCCTGCTGACAAACAGCCAGAGGATACAGAACTGGTAGGTAACAGAGCTGGGACTCAATCCAGGTTGGCCTGGCTGCAGAGCCCACACTCTCCCCACGGCACCGCCTGCCTCCCACGTGTCCAGAATTCCTCCCTGCTCTCCTCTTCCCCCTGCTGATGGCAGACTTCCCAGCTCTGAGGGTCCTCCTTCCACAGAGCGCATGAACTCCTTCTGCTAAAGCACTGCTTATGGAACTTAGTAGCACTGTGACCCACTGGCTCCCCACAAAACAAGGATGTCCTCCAGAGAAGGGAAGAAAAGCAGGGCCTGGGGAAGTCCGGGATAGATGTGGAAGCGCCTGACCTCGGGAAACAGGTCTAGGCATAATCACCCAACCTCTGGGGAAAATATCCCAGCCAGCACAGTGTCCCTCTCTATTCTGCTAGAACTTCTTGCCCCTGAAGAAAGCAGTGTGAGAAAGAGAAGAAAGCATCAGGGAAGCTGAAGCCCTTCCTGCGAGCAGAGGTGGTTAATGAACAGGAGTTTAGGGGAAAGAAGCTGACACGGGAAAGCAGCTATAGCAGGGATAGAACAGATGACTCTGGTACCACAGCACAAGCTGGGCTGGCTACTCAAGTAACAAGAATCACTGTCTGATGACCATGTCTGTACACACAAACATAACGACCACCCACACCCACACCCACTGCTATGGTTTGAATGTTCCCCCAAAACTCACTGAAGGTTGATCCTCCTTCTAAGAGTGTTAAGAGGGTGGGAAGTCAGACTATGGGATTTGAAAGGTGGGGCCTTTGGGAGGTGATTAGATTGTGAGGACTCTGTCTTCATGAATGGGTTAATCCATTCGTGAATCAATGGTTTAACAGGTTATCAGGGAGTAGACTAGGGCTTTATAAGGAGAGAAAGTGAGCACGTGAAAAAGCTCTTGCTCAGCCCTCACTATGTGGTAACCTGCATCACACAAGACCAAGAAGGCCCTCACCAGATGTGCTCCCTGGACCTTGGACTTCCCAGCTTCCAAACAGTAATAAATTTTGTTTCTTTATAAATTACACAGTTTCAAGTATTCTGTTACGGGCAAAAGAAAACAGACGGATACACGCCCCTTCCCCAACTACATACCATCCACACTTTCTTCCTGGAAACAGACGTCATCTCCCAGACCAAAGAAATGAACAGATGCCCCATGCTGCCTAGTGGTGGGCCAAGACAGTCCACAAAGAAGCAGACATGACAGGGAAAACTGCTGGGAGGAAGGGAAAGATGCTGAGAAGAGAAAACGGGAGACCTGAAGAAATAAGGAACAATGTTGAGCAGGAGGAAGAAAAGAGAGAGAGAGAGAGATCTGACTAATTGTGGAGCCCTGGATCTAGGAGTTCCTGAGGCCCGTTGCATATTCCAGAGTGTGGTCATGTTAATTAAGGCCTTATGCTTTTTGGCTTCGGGCACAAGTTAGATTCTATCTTTTAGAGTCAAAAGAGCTACTATTTCAGTTGTGCATAAAGAAACTTTGAAAATCTATAAAGGCACCTCCAAAATCACATGAATACCTGAAAAATTAAGAAAACCAGTTAATTTTCAAATTAACTCAAGGAATGTGTCTTTCTTAAAGAAGCCAGTTAAAGCGTTTATTTTTATAAATGTTTCTTCCAGCAAGTTTACCTCTAATTGCACTTAAACAGAAAAAAACCTATATTTAATCTTATGCCAAGTTAAAAGAATAATCAGTATCTTCCATTTTATGTTATTACTATTAAATTATAGTCTCTTGGTATAAAAATATTTTTAAAAAAATCCCAAACTAACACATACAAACAAGCAAACAAACCCATCGACATATACTTATAAACACAAGCATGGACAATACACAGATTAAATAGGTAAAATAGGATGATATTTCTGGGTAGTCTAATTGTGAGTGGCAGTAGATATTGCAAGAAAAAAAAGAAAGAAAAAAGTTCCTAGAACATGATATATCTTTGTTTTTAGCACAGGATAAACCTTTCATTTCATAATGCACATTTCACAACATTAAAGAACGACAACAGTAAGGATAATGTTTACAGGGACCAACAACTTAGGAAAAGCACCCTCGGTGCCAGGCAGTGGCCAATTGGTGGGGGCCCAGTTTCAAGGTCCAACGCATAGGGCACAGGGACAAGTTACCACATCTTTACCTCTGTGTATGACAATTCACATGCAACTTTAAAGTGCATGTCCCTGTCTGTGTTTAATTGTCTAATGATGGTCAATTGGGAGACGTGCTCCTTCCCTATCACATGCACCATCACTTCCAAATTCAATGAAACCGCCGTCCTCTCCTGTGTCTTGACTTCAGGTGACCAGCTGAACGATGGAGTTTTTTCCTCTCTTGTCGATGCAGTTTCTCAGCCTCCTGTTGCTTCTTCTGTTGTTCAGACTAAAAGAGAAACTTAAATGAACAGAGGGAAAGAGAGAGAAAATTCCAATATCCCCTTTTTGGTAACCATCAGAATGCC
Source organism: Galeopterus variegatus (assembly GCF_000696425.1). NCBI lineage: Eukaryota > Metazoa > Chordata > Mammalia > Dermoptera > Cynocephalidae > Galeopterus > Galeopterus variegatus. The sequence continues at coordinate 294,627 of NW_007729336.1, forward strand.
ATCGGCACTACCACCAACCCCAGGCCTCCTGGGAGAAATGCTACGCAGGCTCCAGGACCCATGGTCTGGCTGCCTGGACCCTGTTCTGGCAAACGCTGCTCTGGCAAATGCTGCCCTGGCAAAAACAGCAGGACAAAGGCCAACTTTTACCGTCACTTTAAAACCAGAAATTCCAAACCCCTGGGCAAGAGGAGAAGTGCCCAGATATACCAGTCTGTCTACAAAGTAGGAGACTGGTTTTTCAACCAATGCACAAATACCACTGGGATGTTTTAAAAGGGACTACAAAGGAGCCACCTTAGGAAGACGCTATTGCTTACGAGATGCCCACTTCTCTTTTAACTTTTAAAAGTCTTTTGTTTGTGAGCCAGAACCACTCATGTATTCACGTTTTCTTCAAAACAGAACTAAATACTTGTGTGTACTAAAGTATGTTATTATGCACACTTGATTAAACATTCATTCAACAGAACTGTATACAAAGAATTTTTAGCTGTTCTCTCCCAAAAATCAAACCCCCCTTGAAAGCAGAGTTGTGCTGTCATTAAACACTGATGAAAATCCGGCAGACCACCCACAAGTTCACAGCTGGAATAAGCCCGTAGACTCTGGGCTGGCGCTGGAGAGGCACCCACATCCCTTCTCAATCCTCATGTGCTCACAGGAGAGCTAGAACTCTCCTCTGCCCACGCAGGGCCCCAAACAGATGTGCTACTTTCAGGAAACTTTTTTTTTTTTTTTTTGGCAGCTGACCAGGACAGGGATCAAACCTTGGACCTTGGTGTTATCAGCACCGCACTCCAACCAACTGAGCTAATTGGCCAGCCTACTTTCAGGAAATTCTTGGAAGAGCACCAATGTAGAATCCACAATAAAGGTAAGAGCTACATAGTTATAAAAACACATTTGATGACTTGATAATACTAACTCCTGAATATAAAGCTCAAAAGAACCACATTCTTAACTGGTACAAATGCACAGACGGTAAACCAAGAAAGTGCTCGCCAGGGGCCTAAGTTAGAAAGTGAAATGCGCTGCCTTACATATGGGACCTGCTTGACTAGGAGCTGTATTTTTCTACACAGCTAAAAATACTCATTTGTCTTTTACTCTTGAAGAAAAAGTTTCCATATTCACCTCCTTTGGGTATTACTCAATATTTTAAAATTAAAGAGTTGGAGGGCTCCACTTGGTTAGAGCGTGGTGGTGCTGGTAATACCAAGATCAAGGGTTCAGACCCCTTTACCAGCCAGACACTCCCCCCAAAAACAAAAACAAAAGCAAAACAAGAGGGGGCGGTGCTGGCCAGTTAGCTCAGTTGGTTAGAGTGCGGTGTTACAACACAAAGGTCAAAGGTTCAGATCCAGCTAGCCGCGTCCCCCTATGCCCCCCAAAATAAGAGTTGGGGATGAGGAAATAGTGGGAAAGGAAAGCAATCTATAATGCTAAAATGGGTGAATTTCCCCTTCTCTAGCAAGTCCTTAAACTGGGTTCTGAATAACTAAGATCCTTTTCTGATGATTACTATTTCTCTCAGTGCCTTTTCCAAGTAATTAATTCCTGTCCTGTATATTTTTCTAAAGTGCACTCCAATTCCTCCATTTTGTCTAAGGCTCCCACCCGAGCCCAAATTACTACCCCTCCTAACCCAGGCCACTGCAGGGAAGCCTTCCTCAGGGTCTCCACCTCCTTTCTGATACCCCTTCAGTCCTCTCCCCCCATGCAACAGTGAGAATGGCTTTTTAAAAATAAAAATGTTAGGGCCGGCCCGGTGGCGCACTGCTACAGTGCGCCGCTTGGGAGCGTGGCGGCGCTCCCGCCAAGGGTTCGGATCCCACATACAGACTGGTTCCCGCTCACTGGCTGAGCGAGGTGCGGGTGCAGCACCGAGGGTTGCGATCCCGTTGCCGGTCCCGGTACGGGCGCGACACTGAGGGTTGCGATCCGTTGCCGGACACGAAAAAAGGCAAAAAGGCAAAAAAAAATAAAAATAAAATAAAAAAATAAAAATGTTATGTCAGCTCTGTCCCCTGCTTACTAAATCTTACAGTTAGGTCTCTTGCCAAACACTCTCATGGCCCCCTGTCCTCCTTTGGAGCACTTACTCCAGTTCTAATTATGTAATTACAGGTGTATAATCTTCACCTACTGTCATCTCTCACAGCATAGACTGAGAACTGTGTTGGCAAGAACCATGTCTGTCTCCAGCAAGCAGCTCAGAGTAGGCATTCAAAATGCACGTATTAATGGAAAACTCAGAAAACCTTTGAGGGAAACTGCACACTCTCTAGCAGACCAAATAACGATATCAACAAGACCCTTGTAAAGTTAACAAACACTGATTATGTAACATTTGTTTTTTCGTAAGTCTTCCTAAAAAAAGTGTTTCTTCAAATAATTTTGGACAACGATGTGCTAAAGATAAACAGTGTGGAGCTTTTAAGTTAGGTACTTTTATGAGACTTCAACATGGATATCAGCCCAAGGAATTTCCATTATCTGTCTGATGGCAACAGCAATCTTCCAGGGTATTCATTTACATCTCCTGGAACACATTTTGGGAAGTTCTGCCAGACCTTCTCCACAAAGGCAGGAGCTTCTAAAGGAGCTTGGAAGAAGCAGCTTTTGTTCTGCAGACAAATCTCCAGGCAGAAAAAGGACTATCATTAGTCTTTCACTAAAAGGATGCGTTTGCAAGACTTTACCACCATGTGACTAATTCATTATGATTTATGGGCCAATTAGCTCTTCTCCAAGTTTTTCCTTCCTCCTCCTCCTTGTGTCTGTCCCTGATACTTTACTACATTGCAACCCCGTCACAGAGAAGGGAGGAGGCCAAACGCAAACTGGTGTACTTGTATTAGCAATGGTCTTCACAAGGAACTGTACTAAATGACATTTTTAAATTGGATTTGGGGCCTAATCCCAGTTTTGCCACTATACAATTTTAAATAATATTAAAGCACAGATTCTCCCCCTTGAATGCTACTGGTATTTTAGCAAGTACATATGAAAATACTGAAAAAACTCAAGATTTTACCGGAGTATATCACACACACGGTATAAGAGGAGATTTCTATAAATATGCTACTGGTATTTTAGCAAGTACATATGAAAATACTGAAAAAACTCAAGATTTTACCGGAATATATCACACACACGGTGTAAGAGGAGATTTCTATAAACGAATACACAAACAAGTCCATAAATATATTCTCAAGTGAAACTGAGATTTAATAATTAAGACTTTGTTGGTAAAGCGATAAAACACATCATACATTAACTGATACACCCCCCAAAAACAGTTTCAAAGCCTCTCTGCCTGATTCAGCTGAGGCCATTTTAAACAATTCTTAGTCCTTCTTTTCTTTTTTTTTTTAAGCAAAAATATAATTTCAGAGCCATCTTATTTTCATTTTACCACAAATTATAAAATGATATTCAACTTAGCACTTCCCTATTTTAAGAACAGAAGGGAAAGGCTTGTATTTTCACACTACTGCGAAGTAGACCCCCATTTGGTCTAGCAGGGGGGACTCTGGCAGCAGCTGAGGCGGCTTTCAAGCTACTGAACCCATGGCCCATCCTCGCTGCACTGCTCCTGCCTCACGCCTGATGTGCCTGAACTTCAGAGGGACGTGAGAAATGTTTTAAGGTGCATGCATGGAGAATTTCTAAGAAACTAGGACAGGCATGACGAGTTACTCTGAATGCATACCCAGTTTTGGCTTATTTAGATGATAAATGTTAGAGTGCAAATCTGCTCTAAACAGATTTAACTGAAATGCTTCTTCCACTTAGAATAAAAACATTTTTATCATTTGGCAAGTGTCCTGGAAGCAGGTAGGAAAAATTTTAGAAGAATCAGGGATGAATGGGTAAAGGACAAAAACAGACATTTCTTGGGAGAAGATGCACAAATGGCCGGTGAGCACATGACAAGATGCTCAGCATTATGAGTCAGCAGGGACCCTCAAGTCAAAGCCACAGTGAGATGCCACTTCACACCCACCAGAAGGGCTGAAACAGAAGACAGACAGCAACAGTGTCAGTGAGAACGTGGAAAAACTGGAACCTTCTCACACTGCTGGTGGGAATGTAAAATGGTATAGCCACTTTGGAAAACTGCCTGACAGTTCCTCAAAAGGTTAAAGAGTTATATCATATGATGCAGCAATTCCACTCACAGGTATACACCCAAGAGAAATAAAAATATTTGTTCAGGGAAAAACTTACACGTGAATTTTCCTGGCATTATTCATAACAGTAATCCAAACCAAACCAAACCAAACAACAACCCAAGTGTCCATCAGCAGATGAATGGATAAGCAAAACATGGTATGCAAGTATGTCTGGTGGAGTATTATCCAGCCATCAAAAGAAACAAAGTTCTGATACATGCTGCAACATAAGCCAGGTGCAAAATAAAGCATATTATGTGATTCCATTTATATGAAATGTCCAGAATAGGCAAATCTATACATAGAAAGTAGATTAGTGGTTGCCAGGGGTTGGGGGATGGGAGTATGGGAGTGACTGCTAACATGTATGGAGTTTCTTGCTGGGATGATGAAAATGTTCTGGAATTAAATTGTGTGGTGCTTACACAACTTAGTGAATATACTAAAAACCACTGAATTCTATTAAAAGAGTGAACTTTATGGTATGTGATTGATATCTCAATTTTAAAAAAATCAGAGATGGAATCTTTGTCATTCTTTTCTACTTGGTGATTATATTGAGGAGGACTGACTATGAATGAGAAAAAATTTTTTGAGAAATGAAACCATGTTGTTTCACTCATCTGTTAATAGCACATACTTAAGCGGCTTTTCCTCCTACAATGAGCAACAGGCATTATTACAGCTGGTTAAAGCAATGGATCTTTTAAATCAATTTAGAATAGGATTACCACCGGCAGAGTAATTCGCCTGTCTGGGAAAGCCGGATATAACTGTCATGAAGGTATTAGACTCTGCCAATTCCCGGTCTTCTTAGAGTCCATTTTAGTGGCAGG
>NW_007729336.1:300643-318535 GCF_000696425.1 Galeopterus variegatus
GTTTTGCCACTATACAATTTTAAATAATATTAAAGCACAGATTCTCCCCCTTGAATGCTACTGGTATTTTAGCAAGTACATATGAAAATACTGAAAAAACTCAAGATTTTACCGGAGTATATCACACACACGGTATAAGAGGAGATTTCTATAAATGAATACACAAACAAGTCCATAAATATATTCTCAAGTGAAACTGAGATTTAATAATTAAGACTTTGTTGGTAAAGCGATAAAACACATCATACATTAACTGATACACCCCCCAAAAACAGTTTCAAAGCCTCTCTGCCTGATTCAGCTGAGGCCATTTTAAACAATTCTTAGTCCTTCTTTTCTTTTTTTTTTTAAGCAAAAATATAATTTCAGAGCCATCTTATTTTCATTTTACCACAAATTATAAAATGATATTCAACTTAGCACTTCCCTATTTTAAGAACAGAAGGGAAAGGCTTGTATTTTCACACTACTGCGAAGTAGACCCCCATTTGGTCTAGCAGGGGGGACTCTGGCAGCAGCTGAGGCGGCTTTCAAGCTACTGAACCCATGGCCCATCCTCGCTGCACTGCTCCTGCCTCACGCCTGATGTGCCTGAACTTCAGAGGGACGTGAGAAATGTTTTAAGGTGCATGCATGGAGAATTTCTAAGAAACTAGGACAGGCATGACGAGTTACTCTGAATGCATACCCAGTTTTGGCTTATTTAGATGATAAATGTTAGAGTGCAAATCTGCTCTAAACAGATTTAACTGAAATGCTTCTTCCACTTAGAATAAAAACATTTTTATCATTTGGCAAGTGTCCTGGAAGCAGGTAGGAAAAATTTTAGAAGAATCAGGGATGAATGGGTAAAGGACAAAAACAGACATTTCTTGGGAGAAGATGCACAAATGGCCGGTGAGCACATGACAAGATGCTCAGCATTATGAGTCAGCAGGGACCCTCAAGTCAAAGCCACAGTGAGATGCCACTTCACACCCACCAGAAGGGCTGAAACAGAAGACAGACAGCAACAGTGTCAGTGAGAACGTGGAAAAACTGGAACCTTCTCACACTGCTGGTGGGAATGTAAAATGGTATAGCCACTTTGGAAAACTGCCTGACAGTTCCTCAAAAGGTTAAAGAGTTATATCATATGATGCAGCAATTCCACTCACAGGTATACACCCAAGAGAAATAAAAATATTTGTTCAGGGAAAAACTTACACGTGAATTTTCCTGGCATTATTCATAACAGTAATCCAAACCAAACCAAACCAAACCAAACAACAACCCAAGTGTCCATCAGCAGATGAATGGATAAGCAAAACATGGTATGCAAGTATGTCTGGTGGAGTATTATCCAGCCATCAAAAGAAACAAAGTTCTGATACATGCTGCAACATAAGCCAGGTGCAAAATAAAGCATATTATGTGATTCCATTTATATGAAATGTCCAGAATAGGCAAATCTATACATAGAAAGTAGATTAGTGGTTGCCAGGGGTTGGGGGATGGGAGTATGGGAGTGACTGCTAACATGTATGGAGTTTCTTGCTGGGATGATGAAAATGTTCTGGAATTAAATTGTGTGGTGCTTACACAACTTAGTGAATATACTAAAAACCACTGAATTCTATTAAAAGAGTGAACTTTATGGTATGTGATTGATATCTCAATTTTAAAAAAATCAGAGATGGAATCTTTGTCATTCTTTTCTACTTGGTGATTATATTGAGGAGGACTGACTATGAATGAGAAAAAATTTTTTGAGAAATGAAACCATGTTGTTTCACTCATCTGTTAATAGCACATACTTAAGCGGCTTTTCCTCCTACAATGAGCAACAGGCATTATTACAGCTGGTTAAAGCAATGGATCTTTTAAATCAATTTAGAATAGGATTACCACCGGCAGAGTAATTCGCCTGTCTGGGAAAGCCGGATATAACTGTCATGAAGGTATTAGACTCTGCCAATTCCCGGTCTTCTTTAGAGTCCATTTTAGTGGCAGGTATTCTTTTACATCCTTAGTTGGTCAGGACTTTCACTTTACAAGGCTGTGGTGACCCAGAAACCAAGACAGCTGGTTCATCACCAACACAGCCGACTCCCAGGTCACAATAGGACACCAGTAACACTCCTGGTTCTGCTTTGGGAAGCAGTGTTCTCTGAAACCATGGGGCGCCGTCTGCAGGGAAAATGCTCGAGTAGGGAACACAGCTCCCTCAACAGGGGAGAAGCTTGCGAAGCCAGCTCTGAGGTCAGACACACACACAAAGCTATCAGAAGCCTATTTTTCTTTGTGAGTTAAAAAAATAATATTAAAAAACAACTTACCCTCTTTAATGTGAATGTCAATTGTTTGCTGCCAACAGTGGTGTCTGATACACTCAATGCCCCATGTTTGGCTTCTATTTTCAAACGATCTTCAAGGGTTTTGCTGTAGAAAATGTACAAGAATGACATATTAATTAGCATTATGTTATGTTTTGTTTTGAATCCTTGACCTTGGTGTTGTAACACTACGCTCTAACCAACTGAACTAACCGGCCAGCCAGCATTATGTTTTCATTTACCATTTTAAACAAGTTTTAATTAGGATTGATTGCATGAAGAAAAATTGTTTACATGTGTGGTTAAACACAAAAAATATCATTCACTTAATATTATCAATAAAAAGAAGCAGGTGCACTCGAAAAGTCATTACTCATTTTCAATAGATATGTCGTAAAAATAATGGCTAGCAAAAACACTCACTAATTTAATATTTTAAGTGGCAGTACCAAAGATTTCAATAGTTGCTACTTATCTTACTAAATCATAGTACTGAAGCCAAAATGCAAGGAGCAATATATTTCTGAAGCCTGTAATTTATTGTTATGGTCAGTGGCATTTAAGATTCTAAAGCATTTTATATTGAAAGCATGTACAAGTTAGGCATGTGAATATTTTAGCAACTTGTCCACCTTCTACAAGGAATGAACACATGAGGCCCTGCAGGAAAGAGCTATGATAATTCTAGTTTTTCCTCCCCTCAGCCTTAATTCACTAGACCACAAGTCATCAGCCCACATGAACCACTTGAAACACGAATCCATCTGATTATACTTATAGAAAACAAAAGCTATTACACTTTGGGTAAATTCTATCTGATTCAGCCCTAGTCACTGCTCTCTCCAAGCATCTTTCCTTCCAATTTCTTACCTGGATTACTTTCTGACACACTTTATCTCAAATTTAAATCTTTTTTTTTTTTTTTTCTTTAAAAGATGACCGGTAAGGGGATCTTAACCCTTGACTTGGTGTTGTCAGCACCACGCTCTCCCAAGTGAACCAACCGGCCATCCCTACATAGGGATCCGAACCCGTGGCCTTGGTGTTATCAGCACCACAGTCTCCCAAGTGAGCCACAGGATGGCCCCTCCAAATTCAAATCTCATTTCATTTCTTGATCATGTTTTCCAACCTTCTCTAGGGTCCCCTTATATAATCTGTGTCTCTGTTACAGTTTGTTGTCCCATGCAATTCATTATCATCTGCATAATTAACACAATTCCATGAATGTTGGCCCTTTTGTTAACTTGGTTTAGAGGGAAAAAAACTGAATTAACCATAAAAATGTATACTTCCAATAAGTTTAAACAGTGAGCTCTAACTCTTCTAGAAAGGGCTAAAGCAACACATTCATGGCTCTGTGATGAGATGGGGGCAGGGAGGGAGAGGAGAGAAGGGGAAAAAGGAAAGATTATGGTTCTTTTACTCTGTTCCCTCCTCAAAAAAAAGTGTACTTCTCTCTCTTGCCCTCCTTGGGCCAACCCAAAGTCACTGTACCATTTTAAAGTTAGTACTAAAAAACTTGACTGAGTAAAAGATAAAGAAAGGCTGAATTGTGAGAAAGGGCCTTCTTTTCCCTGAAATGGGATCTTTGCAACTAATTACTGAGCAGAACACAGCTCCTCAACAATCCATAAGACAGTGATGATCCTTTGAAATTCTGAAGCTAATGTTTGATGTTCACACCACGAGAGATTTACCTCTGGTTTATAACTACTAGTAATGTACTAAACATACCTTCTTTATATAATTTGAGACATAAAGTGGTTAGCATAAAAGTGGCACTCTTTTCTAAGCAATAATGTTATTAAGAAGCACTTTTAAAGTACTTTTCATCTTCAAAGTTCTTTACAGACTGACTAATTAATCCTTTCAACATCCCTGAGACAGAGGTATTTATCCTTTATAGATGGCAAAAAGGGAGGTAAGATGTTAAATGACTTGCCCCAGGCCACGAAAGGATTCAAGTCTAAAACCAGAATTCCAATTTAAGAATTTCTGGTTTCCAGACATGTGTCAGACCATACTTGATTTATAAAGTTTTGTTCAGGAAACTCGTCCACTAAATATTTTAAATGACAAGCTTCCACATGACAAACTGAATGAAATGAAGATTAAGTTTTTGTTTTTTTTTTTACAAGAATTTAGTAGGCAGAGTACCCTGCCTCTAGCATGCATGTGAATTATGTCAGCCGGAGCAAATCCTTCAGCCTGTTCATTTCATTTTTGCTCTTTCCTTTCACAGCTATAAACTCTGACGTTTTAAGATTAACAGGAATTCTGAATAACTATGGAGCCGCTGAGACAAGGTGGTACACAGAAAACACTAATTTGGGAAGAAAAAGACTTTTCAAGTAAATTGTGGGAAATTACTACTCTTTTAAGAATGACCTTATTTCCTCCAGGATAGGGTACATAAATTTCTGGTTTTCTCTCAACGTACTTTCGATGTGCACTTGTAAAAACTTGCTCCGTCTAGGCTACTTGGAAAGACAAGCTGAGTTTAGAAGGAGCCATGGCAGAAGATCAGACGCACACAGGGACTGTGTGTGGAGATTTCTACATTAAAGCAAGTTCTACTTTCCTCCCTTTGAAAGTCGGTTTACTGAACACGGTCATAACCATCAGTTCTACCACCTGCTTCCTGAGCATGACTTGGGTCAGAGATGACGAAGGAGACCCTTGCAGTAACACCTGAAAACTCTGTATCGTAACAGAAAAGCAAAACGCAGAAGATCACACTGCACGTCCTTCTGAGCGATGCCCGGCGCTGGCAGAGGACCAGCAGCTCTAGCCTTCCCCCGCCCTTCCTTCCCCAGCTCCTACTTCTCTTTTCCCTATCTGGGCTTCAGGTCTGTGGGCTATGGGGGACTTTCCAATTGATAGAAAAGTTAAGTATTTTAGGAAAAAAATGTAATTGGGGCAAGATGAACCAAAAAACCTCCAAATTTGTGGTGATTGCTAAGAAAATAGATACGGGCTTTAAAAGGTTGGAAGTGAGTGACATTACTCAGTATGGGATGGAGAGGGCTCTCAAGGGAAGAACCTAAATTATTAGTACAGCTATCTTAAAATAAAAAAGAAAAATGGGCATAAACTACAAGGGGAAAATCAAATTAGATATTTATAAGATGCCCCGGGAAAGCTGACTGATTTACTTCTTTGAGGTTTTAAAACACACACACACACTAAAATTTCTTTAATTAAAAATAATGCTCCTCAACTGAAAGTTTTTTAATTGCTTTGCATAGAAGGGGAAGTAGGAAAGAAGATAATATATGTAAAGGTATGTGCTTTTAGTACAGAATTTAGAAGAGTTAAATTAACTCTAATTAAAATAAAGGAGTCACCCTTCTATAGTCTATAACAGAATGAATAAAGAAAAACATAGAGAAACGGAATCCACAGATAGTGAATTTTAAGTATTTTTAAAATTTAATTTGAAGTACTTAATTTTAAATAACTAACTTTGACAAATCTTTACGTATGCCAGAAAGATAAAGAGTGCTTTCATAGACCGAACTGCAGGGGCCACCTAGCAGCTAGCATTTATAACCGAAGAAGGGAGATACCTTCACCTACTGATCTAGAGAGTTTTCATTCTAAGGATTTTCCACCGCTGGTCACCAACACAGACATCTCCAACACTACGCCTTGCAGGCCACAGCTGTTCCAGATATCAGAAAAGGGTGGATGTGCCCAGACTCTGGAGGCCGGAAAGCAGGAACTTCCCAATCCTCCCACCTATAAACACAATTATCTCCATGCATCCTGACCTCTTTCCCTCATCCTTGCAGGCCACAGCTGTTCCAGATATCAGAAAAGGGTGGATGTGCCCAGACTCTGGAGGCTGGAAAGCAGGAACTTCCCAATCCTCCCACCTATAAACACAATTATCTCCATGCATCCTGACCTCTTTCCCTCATGTCTCTCAGAAGTATACCTTGTCCTTTCTCAAGCTATCTCTGTAACCTCTGCTCCTGGTCCCATTTCCACCTGATTCCTCACCTAATTCTACATCAGTTCACTCCGCTCTCTAATTTCTTTGCTACCCTCTTCCCATAGTTGATTCCTCTCTACCTGAAAAATCGTCTCTCTCAAGCCCCCCCCCCACCAAAAAAATATTTCTCATCAAATTATCAGCTTTGACTCCTTCCTTTCATTGCTAAACTTCTTGGAAGAATCTCCAGCACTAACTGTTCACAATATTTTCAGTCTATTTTCAGTCTCCCATTCATTCATCACTCCACTGCAGTCACTCACTTGGTCTGACTCTTAGAAACTAGTCCCAGGAAGGCAATCCTCACAGTGGCCTTTTTCCACCTTTGTGCATGGCTCTCTCATGTTGACACAGGTACCACTCCCTTCTCTGAGACACACTTTCCATGTTTGGCTCTTTACACTTTTCCTCCTACCTCTCTGATAACCCTTAGTACTTTTTACTGCCCATCTTCTCCTTTGACTGTCCTCTAAATCAGAACCTTTAGCCTCAGGCAATCAGTAGATCTGTGGTGTCTCTAAAATTCTATGCATTACTTTGCACACATTTGTTTTTTTCTAAAGACAGGTAAGTGGTTTTTGTCACAGACTCAAGAAAAGTGTGTTTTTCCCCAGGGTTCCCTTCTGAGGCTCATCTTACTCTCTACACTTACAGTTGGTCTTTTTCCATTCTCGGTTTCAGCCACACAGTAAAAGCTGGCATCTCTCAAACGAGCCTCTCACCCCTCCTCTCCAAGGGCCCTGCAGGACTAGCGTGCTGACCACCCAGCTGGTTACTCTCAGCCTCAGACCTGCTCCTGATCCTGTACTTTCACCTTAGCAGTAACACTGCTAGACATCTCAACGTCGCCAAGACTGTCCCATTCCTAACATCACAACAGTAACCAACGCTGCGGCGGCTGGCACGCACTCTCTCTCACTTGCAGACGGTCTTAGGACCAGTCTGGGGCCGAGTCTGCCTGCCCCTCTGCCGCACAGTGAGGGCTTTCATCACTCTGGCAGGGCGACTGTGCTGGTTTGTCAGCTCATCTTCTGTCTGGGTGTCCGGTTTCTTTGTACACTATCTAAAACAGAGATATTGTGTTGACGGGTTTCTGGAAAATATGGACTTTCTATGCCTACATGTTTTTATTTTTATGTTCTACAACAAACGTGTACTGCTTTATTTGTAAAAAGTATTTACATTGCTGGGGGAGGGGTAGAAATAGATTTGATAATGTTAATCTTAGCTTAAAAACCTTTCTGGTTTTCCAGGATGCGTTGGCAGCGGTACCCCCCCTCCTGCCCCGTTCCCACCACTGCCTCTGCACCTCTCCCACCTGCCGAGGGCTCAGCTTTGCATCTCTCACAAGACCAGCTTCAACAGGACCCCTCGGGAAGACTGCCTTAAACTCCCCCCAAACTGGTCCTACCGGGCCTCCGGTCCTTTCCAGGCCTCACGCGGGCCTCTCCGTGAGTGCTGCGGGCCCCGGGGTCCAGGGTCACTCTTGGCTCACACTTGGCATAGGTGGGTGGGGAGGCTGATAAGCGGCTGAACAAACTCACAAACACAGCGAGCATGTTGTAAGGCCTAAGAGTATGTGTTGGCAGACACGTGCATTCATCTAAAGCCATATGACTACGCCAAGCAAAGAGGACAAGTCACTCAAGCACTGAGCCACTAATAATCCAGTCATGACTGAAATTCAGTAAGCAGTTTGTGCCAAAATGCTAGCAAACTGCAAAAAGCTATTCATATCAAAGGGTTATCAACTTTAAACAACAGGATTTTTTCTTTTAAGCTCATATAAGTATTATCACTTACATAGATATTCTTTTCAAAAAGAATGTTTAACTTAGTAAGAACATTTACTACAGTGTATTTGCTATTGTTTATTCTTAAATACTAAATTATTATCCCTTTTGTTTTTTGCATTAATATCCTGCTACATCCCCCAGGCAGAAGGAAAAATGTTAGTGACATTAGTCATACCTCCTACCCCCAAATCGCGGCCTCCTATTACCATGGTTACCCTCAAAACATGCTCCCAGATTTTCCTGATCCATGTGTTATGAGGGAAATGAGTTCTTTTTCAGCAGATCTTAAAGGGGTAACTTCCTGAGTTGCCTGATGTGTAGCCAAGGCGTGCAAGACTCATACTTTCAACAGGTATTTATCAAGTGCCTACTCTGGTCTAAGAACTTACTCAGGAGCTTGAGATGAAGCAGTAAATAAAGCAAGATAAAAATAGATAATCTAACAAATAAATTCATTCCACAGAATCAGAACACTGGAAACAAGCTGACTTCCCTTTGCTTCCAAGTAGGACTACAAATAAAACATTTAAGAATAAAAGTATAAAAAGGGAGGTTGCACACACTGCTGGTGGGAATGTAAAATGGCACAGCTTTTTTTGGAAAACAGTTTGGCAGTTTCTCCAAATACTAAACAGAGGTACTATACGACCAGCAACTCCCCCTGTAGGTATTTACCCAGAATTACTAAAAACGTATGTCCAGGCAAAAATGTATACATGAATGTTCATAATAGCATTATTCACAATAGCCAAAATTTGGGAACAAGGCAGATATCCATCAACTGATAAATGGATAAATAAAATGTGGCTTATCCATACACTCAAATATTATTTGGCAATAAAAACAAAGTACACATACATACCAATGTGCATAAACATTAGAAACATTGCTAAGTGTGCCAGCCCATGGCTCACTTGGGAGAGTGTGGTGCTGATAACACCAAGGCCACAAGTTTGGATCCCTATATAGGGATGGCCGGTTTGCTCACTTGGGACAGCGTGGTGCTGACAACACCAAGTCCAGGGTTAAGATCCCCTTACCGGTCATCTTTAAAAAACAAACAAACAAAAAACCCATTGCTGAGTGAAAGAAGCCAGACGCAAAATGCCACACGTATAATTCATTTATATGAGATGTCAGAATAGGCAATATAGAGATAGAAAAGTAGATTAGTGGTTACCTGGGGCTGGGAGGTGGGGTGGGGGGTAAATAGGGAGTGACTGCTAATGGGGTATGAGGTTTCTTTTTGGGGTTATGAAATTGTGGTGATGGTTGCACAACTCTGTGAAAACATTAGAAGCCAATGAATTGTATTTCTTTAAGTAAGTGAATTGTGTGTTGTGTAAATTACATCTAAAGAAAGTCAATTAAAAAAAAGTTGGTAGGTAAAGAAAACATCTTTAAAAGATATCAAGAATATTACTAGCTTCATTATTCACCGACATATCTTCTGTTACTCAGAACCAGAATTTTGAGATGCTTCTGGATTCTAAATTGAAGGATCTGGTGTCCCAGATAATTGCTAGAAGCTGGTGAAATAAAGATGAGTAAGACATATTTCATCTCCAGAAACAATTAAGCCTATTTACTGATGTCCTCCCCACCCTTTTCTTCTTGGTGCCTTTGTTGAAGATCAGTTGGCTGTAGGTACATGGATTGATTTCTGGATTCTCTACTCTGTTCCACTCGTCTGTGTGTCTGTTTTTATGCCAGTCCCATGCTGTTTTGGTTACTACAGCTTTGTAGTCTAACTTGAAGTCAGGTAGTATAATACCCCACTTAATTTTTTCTGCTTAGGATTGCTTTGGCTATTCGGGGTCTTCTGCTGTTCCACATGAATGTTAGTATTGTTTTCTATTTCTGTGATGAATGTCATTGGTATTTTGATGGGGATAAAATACGTAGGGATAAATTTAACCATGGAGGTGAAAGATCTCTACAATGAGAACTATAAATCACTGCTGAAAGAAATTATAGAGGACATAAAAAAGATGGAAAGACATTCCATGTTCATGGATTGGATGAATTAAAGTTGTGAAAATGTCCATACTACCTAAAATGATCTACAAATTCAATGCAATCCCCATCAAAATACCAATGACACTCCTCCCCTTCTGGAAACACATTTCCCTGAATGGAAAGCTGGGAGCTGAGAAGCACAAGTACAGAAATGGTACTGACCCCAATCTAACCTCTCATCTGTACTGCCCACTCCTCCTCCTCCACCCTGTGACTGCTCCCAAGGCTCCCAGGACATTACAGCTCTTCTTTCAAGACATCTACTGTGACCATCTATCACAATCAAATCTTGCACATCTGTATTAGTCCATTTCTGCTGCTTATAACAAAATACCTGGAACTGGGTGATTTATAAAGAAAACGAAATTTATTCCTTACAATTTCTGAGGCTGGGAAGTCCAAAGTCCATCCGGTGGGGGCGACAGTGACCCTGGAGTCTCACATTGCAAGATGGTGGAAGCAGAGAGAGCAGAGAAGGAGACAGACTTTCCTCTCTCTTCTTTTAAAGCCCTCAGAACCACGCCCCTGACCACCATTTTTAATCCACTCACTATTGCATGGTCCTACAATCTAATCACCTCTTCAAGGCCCCACCTTTCAATTACCACAGTAGGATTTCCCACTCTCTTAACAGTCACAGTGAAGGCCAAGTTTCTAATACCTGAAAGTTGGGGAACACAATTCAAGCTTCAGTGAGTTTTGAGGGGACATAATTCAATCTACTACAACATCAATATTGTCCTGGAAATTCTCAGAGACTTATATAATTTAGAGCTTGTACACAGTTTGGACTTGAGTACTTAGCTTGTTCCTCACTTAAACACCTGAAACTGAAAATTGTTCAAATAATACCACTTTTTTTTTGAAGACTGATTTTTTAAAACTGTGGTAAATATAACATAAAAGCTTACCATTTTAAACATTTTTAAACAGACAATTCAGTAGCATTAAATACATTCCCATTGTTGTGCAATCATCACCACAAGCCATCTCTAGAACATTTTCATCATCCCAAACTGAAACTCTGTTTCCATTAATCACTAACTCCTCTTTCTCCCTCTCCCCAGCTCCTGGCAACCACCACTCTGCTTTCTGTCTCTATGATGACTATTGTGGAATATCACACACTTTTTTTTATCTCTCCATTTTCCTGCAAAAGGAATTTTCCTTAAAATTTCTGGCAAATTTTCCAAGTGAACTTTTCAATAATCAGGTAAATTGAGATGGGGAAAACATAACTGAGATTCTAATTTTTAAAAATAATTTTTTGAAAAAAAAAAAATAATTTTTTGTTAAGAGGCAAAGAATTTATTATCTCTTAATTACCCCTGTCTAAAAGGCTTCAAACCACTGATCTGTAGGACATAGAAAAAGCCAGATACTCTCTGCAGGTTAGGGAATCCAGTGGAAAAAAAGCAAGGACAACAGAAGAGTGTGGCTTTTGCAGTTTAAAAGTGTTGTAGTGTGTATTTACTAGTACTCACACGGCTGTGGCCTATATTTTACTGCATATAAAAAACACCTCAAAAAGTTGCTTAGAAAAATAAATAAATGAAGTAACCCGTGCACTTCAACAGTGACATCCCCCTGGCCTGCTGTGGTGCTTCTCCCACGTCACCTCCTGTGTGGCTCTCCCCATCCCTTCATGCTCTCATCCCTTCCCCCACAGCCCCACTCAAAGAAGACAGAAATGTTAGCCTCAGGGCAATGTGCCCACAAGGAAAGGCAAGGGCTCTGCCACATGTCAACTTGTCGCTAAGGGAGCACTACTCACTTCATCAGTTTCTGCTTTGTGGCAGAATCTTTGAAGCTTCTGAATTCTTCTCCTGCTTTGATCTCATAAAACTGGGGCTTTAGGACCGTCTGCTGGTCCTCCTTGCGTTGTTCCTGCCGCTTCACTTTTTCCTCCTGCTGGAGAAGTCTGCGCTGCTTCCTGACCTCTTCAACCCAGTCTTTTTCATCATCTGAACTCTCCGAACTTTCTGCATCACTCGGTTTTCCTTCCGGTTCTTCCTCCTCTTCCTGAAAATAAAAATAGTAAGAAGCAGCTCTTTTCCTCCAAGCTAACACTGACCCATATTTTCTTTTAAATAGCATTGGGCCATTAGAGTACGTGACAGCTACTCCATCACATGCATCTAAAGAAATGCCTTTAATCAAATAAGAGACATGCCAAAGCTGAATGTCAAACAGTTAAGATGTAATTAATTACACCTCAAGCACAATCAAACACTCTTCTCTAACTTACAGGGAAAACTTGATGTTAAAGAAACAGTAGCAAATTCTAAATGACAAGGAGCACATTACTTTTTCACGAAGTTCCTGTTGCTCTAAGAGTCGTAGTTTCTTCTTCCTTTTTTCACTAATTTTTGAAACAAGTGGATTCAAAAGCCTAAATTCTTCACTCTCTTCATCTACTTGGAAGTCGGGATTCTCAAACATAACTTTAAATCGATCATCAGTGAGAATATTTGGAAGGCTCTATAAGAAAAATAAGAAAAAGTATGTAAAAATTTAAGTTAGCATCTGAATAAAATCTTGTCCAAAAGATGGCCTAAAAACATTCATTCTATTATAAATTAATAAGCTGCATAAGGCATAAATTATTAATTCATTATGAAATTTCTTTACAATTAGTTTTAATTTGCACCCAGTTTAATCTCCCACCAACAAAAGAAATTAATCTACTTTGCAGATGATATATATTATTTGGCCATTACACACAATGAGCTAACAATGAGCCTTTTTGGCTAACTTTATGCTTAGCACGTTAGAAAGAATTTTCTTCAATTAACATTTTTAATGCAAAAAACTTTTCAAGGAAATACATAATTTTTTAAAACATGGCTTTTAAAGCATAGCTACTATATGGAATTAAAATAAGAGACTCTTTCAACTTCATATCCCAAAACTGAGAGAGGCAGACCACACTGACTATGTAAGTCAAAAATTACTGAGGGCTCCCTTATTATTCCTTAGTTGCTACAGGCTTGGAAGCCAGAAAAAAACAGCCCACCTAGAATGGTCTGCAGATCAAAGTAAACAAAGCTGGAAAAAGCTAACCTGTATGTGATGAACTCTAGTTCTACTGAGCAGACTTTATTTTACTGCTTCTCCACTATTTAGAGTAAATAAGGTTGTAAGCAGTTGAGTTCTCAATACTTTATTAGTGTGACAGAGCCACACAAAAATTTGGTAAATCATTTAAGAACTTGGCCTGTTTATTACTTGTATGTGACTAAAAATTGATAAACCCTTACCTAAAATTCTATGAGATACTGAATTCAACAAGTCTTCCCTGATTAAGTATCATTTCCAAGATGGACATAGGACTAAAGAAGAAACAAAGACAAAGAAGATCTAGTTCCTGATCCCGATCTGGTGAGAGAGAAAAAAAATTGCAAATAAACATGTAAAAGAAGGCATCTTGTGAAGGATGCTCAGTACAACTGAAAGTGTTGGAAAATAATTCCAACAAGAGACATCCCAGAAAGGTTCATAGGGACATGGTGTCTGGGAGGAAGCTTGAAAGATAAGTGGGTTTCGGTTGGTAGAATCTGAAGAAAGGGCATTTCCAGCTGACTGAGGAATGGTGAACAGTCTGCTGACACAAGAACAGCGTAATGTGAGAAAGCATTTTTTGATTAGGCCAGACTGTAAAGGATTTCAAATGCCGCGCCTGCTATTCTGAAGGCTGAGGGGAAACACTAGAGCGGAGGAGGAAGGGGATGATAAAGAGAAGAGGGCTTCAAGAATCTCAGATGACAACCGTGACTGTGTGTTCGGAGTCTGCACCAGCACAGGGTATGGTGGACTGTGCAGGAGAACGAGAGGAACAAAGAAGACCAAGAGGCCACTTGAGAAAAGCGGAGAAGAGACAGGGCCTGAATTAGGGCAATGGGAATATGCGGTGGGAACACATGCCTTTTAGGAAAGAATGACTGTGAGATAATTTCTAAATTAGGACTGCTAGACGGATCCACCTGTGGATGAGAGGGTTAAGAGTTAAAAACAGGGTTAGAAACTGCTCTCAAAAGTCTAGCATAAGTGACCAGAAAGCTGGTGACACCATGAATTAGGATCCATCACTAGAAAGCATTAGAAAAAAGGCAGTGGGTGGGGAAGGGCAAGAAATGATGCTCCAGTTGAGACTGGTGAAGTCTGTGCAGCAGGAGCACGTCACCTGGATCCTGATGGGGGCTGCAGGTGTCTGGAAACAACGCGCCAAGTCTCAGGAGAGAGGAGGGGCTACAATGTACATTTTGGAGTTTTCTGTAAATATGGAATAAGCGATATTGCCAAGGATTCAGATTTTTTCAAATGAATAGCTATGTGCCCAGTTCATATATTTTCAGGCTAAAAAAAATAAAACCCAAGAGAAAATTTTTTCTTCTTATCTTCCTGTATTTGGTAAAGTAATAATCATATTTAGTAAATAACAGAGAACAATGTTAAAAAGAATATGTTGCTGGTATTCTTAATTCAAAATAAATAAATTGCACTGCCTAAAGACAAGTATGTTTTGGATGAACAATTATAAAATAAAAATTCTTCTGACCCAGCTGTAAAAATGTTTCTCCCAGGGATTTTTCCTAGTCTATTTGTTTGTTTTCACAGCTGTGTTGGAAAAAAAAAAAAAAAAAAGATAAGGTGTACTTAGTAATGTTGTATAGTAGTTTACAAGTGTCTCGCTAGTGATCTGGCCTATAAATATACACACATACATACTCAACACTTACCACTAGAATTTGGAAAACATCTTAAAGTACCACAGCCCTACCTCAAATAACTGTATTTGTAGATCTGAGTAGGATGCTTATTTACCATTAATATTGTGTCCCAACATAGTAACATATGAGAGAAATGCTTGCCATTTAAGATAAATTCTTTTTTATTATAAATGGACGGCTTATAATTATATAAATTTATGGGGTACAAAGTGTAGTTACAGCTTATGAATACAACGTGGAATAATTAAATCAAGCTAGCTAACATTTCCATCCCCTCAAATACTTTTAACGTTTTTTTGTGGTGAGAACATTTGAAATTTACTCCCTTAACAATTTTGAAATGTACAATACTCTATTATTAACTATATTCACCACACTGTTCAACAGAACTTAAAAAAAGAAACAAACATATTCCTCCTCCTGAGACTTTGCATCCTTTGACCATCATCTACCCACAGCCTCCAGCCCCCCGACTCTGTAACCACCATTCTACTCTACTCCTATGAATTCGGGTACTGTAGATTCCACGTACAAGTGAGGACACGTGGTATTTCTTTCTATGCCTGGCTTATTTCACTTAGTGTAACGTTCTCCAAATCCATTCCTGTTGTCACAAATGACAGAATTTCCTTCTTAAGGCTGAATAGTATTAATCATGTAACTATACCACATTATCTTCATCTTTTCATCTAGTGAAGGACACTTAGGCTGATGCCATTACTTGGCGATTGTGAACAGTACTACAATAAACACAAGGCGCAGATCTCTCTCTGACAAACTGATTTCAAATCTTTTCAGTAAATACCCAGAAGTAGGATTGCTGGATCATATGGTAGTTCTATTTTTAATTTTCTGAGAAACCTCCGTACTGTTTTCCACAATGACTGTACTAATTTACATTCCCACCAACAGTGTACAAGGGTTCCCTCTTCTCCACATCTTCGTCAACACTTGCTATCTTCTGACTTTTTGATCAAAACCATTTTAAAAGGTATGAGATGATATTTCATTGTGGTTTTAATTAGCACCCCCCCAAAACACGTTAATTCATATTTCCCTAATCATTAGTGACCTTGCACTTTTTTTTCAATGGTATGATATCTATGAAATTAAGTTGGTACAGACTTCTGAGTAAAGATGGTGGCTTGAACACAAGCATCTCCTTTTAATCTCTCCTAAAAACCTCACTAGAACAATAGAAAAGAGTCTTTTAAGAAAAAAGACACAAACCCTTAAGGATGAGGAGGAAGGGAAACAGGAGCAATAAAATTTTGGAAGCAAGAAAGAAGTCTATTTAAAAATCCCACCCCAGCCCTTTCCCATTGGAGGAGGGAAAAGAGGCAGGGCCCAGCTCTGTGAGAGCAAGGGAAGTGTGCTGGTAAAAAGGAGAGGAAGTGAAGGTTGGCACAGGAGGCTGAGGTGCCCCCTATCTCCCATACCCCCAAGCTCTTGTGACCTGCACTTGTCAGTTCTCAGAATGCTGCTAGCCAGGCCTCCAAGCAGGAGGACCTGACCACCCAAGAGAAAGGCCTAAAAGATACTGATACCTGGAGCTTTCCCAAATAGACAGTTAGGCCATGTCACCACACAGTGACTGAGGGACTCTGTCCCCACCTCAGCTTTTTAATTCCCTCACTCTTCACTATGAACAAATAACCATATTTTTTCCAGAAAACTCCCCAGCACTGAAAACCTAAACTAAATTTCAGACTGAAAGGCTCACCAAGCATCCGGCACTATGGGCCAGATTTACAGACTGAAAATGGACCCACAGCATGGCCCATCATCTTATATGAGATTTCCTTGGACATTTCCTCTTTCTGGGCTTACTCTCTTATTTTAGAGGTATAAATCCTCTAGTAACTTCCTGAGGGAAAGCAGTATAAGGCTAATTTGTTGTTGAGAACCCGAATGCTTGAAAATATGTATAGTTTTTCTTTTTCGTGGTTGGTTGGTACAGGGACTGAACCCTGGACCTTGGTGTTATCCACACCACGCTCTAACCAACTGAGCTAACCAGCCAGCTCACCTTTTTTTCTTTTTTGAAAATATCTTTAACATATCGTCATACTGACTGACTACTTGTCTGGGTTAGAAAGCATTAGGCTGGAAACTATATTCCTTCTGAAAACTGAAGGTTCTTAAAATTCTTTATAAAACATGGGAGTGAAGTAGACTAGATCCCCAGGATAATGGTAAAGGGAGATCCCAGATTAGAAGGTGTCCAGTCCAGAATGGAGTGGGGCAGAAAGATCTAGAAGCAACTTCTTCAGGAAGGTAAAATTAATATAACATCTGATCTATATAAATATCTTGAGATGAGATTCAGGTAACTGGTAAAGAAATGGGGGTTAATTAGTGATAACTACATAGAAAGCAAAAAGAGATAATTGTTCACTCCAGGGGAAACAAAGGTTGTACAAGAAATGCAGCCGCAGATTACTACTGAATCTGACTCAGCTGTAAATAGTACTTACATAGTTATAGCAATGCAAATGCTGAATGCTGACTTAACCAAAATTACAATACTATATAGCTTTATTGAAAGGAAAAGTTATCAAAAGATAATGCCTATCTCAAGCAGTAGCAATACAGGCAATATTAAGAGAGATAGACTTTAATATCAACATAATCAGCTAAAAAAGCAAAAGTGGTTGTTGCCTCAGCAGTGGTGAAAACAGGGGAGGGAAGAGTAAGGAGGAGGTGGACAATAGATAGCTCATGCTCCTAACAAACCTTGGAGAACTGTTAAATTTTTTAAAAATTATGTATGTGGGGGCCGGCCCGGTGGCGCACTGGATAGTGCGCCGCTTGGGAAGCACGGCGGCGCGCGCTGCCCGAGGGTTCGGATCCCACATACAGACCGGTTCCCGCTCACTGGCTGAGCGAGGCGCGGGAGCAACACCGAGGTTTGCAATCCCGTTGCCGGTCCCTGGTCCGGTGCGGGGGCAACACTGAGGGTTGCGATCCGTTGCCGGACACGGAAAAAAGACAAAAGACAAAAAAAAAAAAAAAAAAAAAAAAAAAAAATT
>NW_007729336.1:319124-350054 GCF_000696425.1 Galeopterus variegatus
AGAAAAAAAAAAAAAAAAAAAAAAAAAAAAAAAAAAAAAAAAATTATGTATGTGACTGATTTTAAAAACCCCCAAATTTTAATTGGTGCTAAAAAAGCTTTAAAAAGAAAGAATATTTCAAATGTTAAAACTGATACAATCCAACCCAGAGTGTCTGTACATAATTGTATCTTTTCCCTAAAGAGATCAATTAATACTTTGCTATAAGCTCTTAACAGTATTTAATAATTCCTGAGGCTAAAGCATCTCTTCCATGGTTTCCCAGCCACAGAATACACCTGGCCTAGAGATATCACAGACACAGCCCTGACTGAGGTGAAGAAGAATCCAAGAATAGACGATTCATACAAAAATTTAAGGCAACAGTGAAAAATTGGCAGAAAAGGCAAACGTGCAGAAAAATGTAGGAAAAATGGCTCTAATCAAAACTCAGACTCTTACAAATCAAATGGACCACAGACGCCAGTGCCTCTCAAAGCTGCTTGTGTATACTGGGAGCTCAATATGTATTTGTTGAAAGAATAAAGGAATTAATTCTTAATTAGAACTAATACCACCAAATTTCTAAGATTAGATAATGTCCAGGTAATGCTTATTGACATTATGTGGTAGGTCACTTCCCACTGTAGGTTCAACATCAACTATAAGGTAGACATCGTATTAGACTTTTATTATGTTATCAGTGGTTGTAGTATTTGGGAACAAATTTCAGTGTCTCCTTCCATTAAATTTCAGTTGCAGCCAAAGCAGAACATAACTGCAAAATACTGACTTTTAAACCAGGAGATATCAGAGCTATTAAATTCCTAAAGTTTGAAGAGTTGAGTTCAAAGACAAGACTAACGACCTGCTGATGGATTTAACAATTCTTTCAAGAATTCCTTTTTTTTTTTTTTTGGAGACTGGCTGGTATGGGGATCTGAATCTTTCAAGCATTCTTTACAATTATAATGAAAGATTCTTTCCTTAATTCATGAATAACTTTTAAGGTCTTCATGTTACATAACATATGTTAAACAACAAATTATAAAAACTTTTTCTAAGAACAGTTTCAGATTTTATACTAAAAACCATATGTAAATATTTCTGGAATGAAACCGAGCTCTGATAATAGGGCCTAATTTGGGTCAGCAAGTCACCAAAATCAAGTTAGGGGCACATTTTATAAATACTACCTTCTAGCAGAATTTTGTCAGCAGGTAACATTGTTACAGAGACAGCACTTCTAGCTACAACAGGGGAGAGAAACCGCTGTCTGATGGAGGAAGATCAGAATTTCCAGGTTCTTCCCCCCGGCACTTGCAGTAGAAACAGGACACAGCCTGATAATTTTTCTCAGGGTAACCCACAAATAGGTTCTAAAATAAATAAATACCATGTAGATTATTAATTAGAGAATACGCAGCAGCAGAACTGAAGGCCAACAGAACAGATTTGACTGCAGGAAACGCACAGGCAAGTCCTCCATTTGCACCATGCCGAAAGGAATGAGCTTCCATGGTGTGGTTAAGTAATACCAGGTCCCCCAACAGCAGGCTCAAATTTCAGTTACCTCCTACATCAACTGTGAGTATTTACATAAAGTGCAAACTCGCTGCTAGCTCTTCAGTTCACAAATCCCCACAAAATAATAGGTGTGTAGCATGATCAGTGGCCAGTCACGCCACCTCTTTCAAAGCCTGTCAGTGACTGGTCACTGTATTCAGTTCACACAGACAGGAAGCATGTAGTTGCTGTGCTGTCTCCTTGGATCCCAAAGTTAAACCCATGTAACATTTTACAAAAATGGATAATTAAAGGAGAGAACTGGCCAACAAAAGATGAAAGTGAAGCAAAGAAAATATGAATCAGATTTAAATGAAGTTACAGGAAAAGAAAGCTGACCATGGGAATGCACTGCTGCTGGCTGGGACTCCACAGCCACAAAGGACCACAGTGAAGGTGAGCATCTTGGAATAAACGAGGAAAGCAGCTGTGACAAAATGAATGAATATGTCCCAGTGGAAGTGACACTAGCAAAAAACTTCATATTAAAGAACTCACAGTCATCTCCTGCTACTGAAAGGGCAAAGGATAAAACGTTGGCAACTCATCCTAACTTAAGGAGAATGACAATTTACTGATGTGAAGAAAAATGACGGTTCCACAGAGTAAGTCTAGGATGAGAAGGCAACTGTTCACAGTACTCTTGACAAGCTTGGCTTCCCCCAACCTCAGAAAAAGTCTACCAAAGAAAAG
Source organism: Galeopterus variegatus (assembly GCF_000696425.1). Classification (NCBI taxonomy): domain Eukaryota; kingdom Metazoa; phylum Chordata; class Mammalia; order Dermoptera; family Cynocephalidae; genus Galeopterus; species Galeopterus variegatus. The sequence goes on from NW_007729336.1 coordinate 321,363, forward strand.
GGGGGATGGGGGCATGGGAAGGGGCTTCTCCTTCATCTTTACAATCATAGGGCCTTATAAAAAGGTTTCAGTAAGCCATGCCACACAAAGTAGCAAAAATAAAAATTTTTTTTTTTCTAAAGATGACCGGTAAGGGGATCTCAATCCTTGGCTTGGTGTTGTCAGCACCATGCTCAGCCGGTGAGCAAACCGGCCATCCCTATATGGGATCCGAACCTGCGGCCTTGGTGTTATCAGCACCGCACTCTACCGAGTGAGCCACAGGCCGGCCAGCAAAAATAAATTTTAATGTAAGTGTCCTACCCTCTATAACATTAAATCGAGTGATAAGGACTCACTCATAAGCATAAAACACACATAGGAAATCTGCAGCTTAAATTAGCTCCACTCTCTTTCTACTGAAGTTTTAGGGTGCATAAATCCAAAGATCACTTCCATTTAGCTTGTGAAATTACATTATGAAGTTGAAAAACTGCTTCCCTAATCAATCTTAGGCTCAGCTAACAAGAAAATCAACGTGACTACACTGAGGAGAAAGCCAACGTTGCAGGAAGCATATGGATTTCAAACACTTTAAGCTATACATGACGTTTATATACTTGTATATATCAGGAAGGTGCATAGCCATAGGGCATAGATATAAATTTAAATATTAATAAGTTTAAGGAATTGTTTCAACATTGGTGTATTATTCATGTAATGAAAATGGAAACATAAAAGCCATCTAGCTATTTACTTAAGGAAGAGTTCCAAAAATTGAGATTTAGATAATATATTCAAAGAATGTAAGTAATAGATGAGAATAAGGAGATACAGGGAGAGACTAAGGAAAGCAAGAGGAAGTAGTGAGTTTGAATCCACTTAGAAATCACAGCAGTAAGAATGCCCATATCTGGTTCTTGCATGTTATAGATGAAAAACCTGTGCTCTGGTGAACCTGAGGGAATCAGCAAAGGTTACACAAGCAGTGAGCAGGAGAGACAGAAACAAGACCTTGTAACTGAAGTCCTTGGGCCCTGATGAAGAGAAAGACAGACAGGCACACACAGAGCTCACTTAGCTCATGTTCACTTCTGTGACTGAAAACCAGAGAAAGAAAGAATAGCAACAAACAAAAACCTCCTGAGAGCTCCACAAAGCTGGCCCAAAGTTCCAAGGTTAAGCCCTTTATTCAGAGAGTTAGTCCTGCAGGCTCTCGCAGTGGGGAGACCAGACTTTTACAACACATTCTAGTACATAACCAAGCCTGGCCTGCCTGATGAGATGAGGAAACATGATTGGGGAGGACCCAGGAAGTCTGCATGTAACTGGAAAAATTATAAACATTGCCTTATTTCTGGACAATATTAGCCAAACAAAGCGCTGACCCTTATCTATTTTATGACTAATCTTCATCTATTTTCACATTAGGAAAGGAAGACAGGTAGCAGTTACATGTCAGACTGCGCAATCCCAATAATACCAAGTCTAAATAAAAATCAGCTACTTCTGGAGTGATAAATCTAATCAGCACAAATAAATTAGTATAAATAACCTAAACATTTAACAATAAAAGGACCAAGTAAATTATAATATATCCATAAGATTGAATATGCAGCCATTATAAATATTTACAAAAAGATTTTAACAAAATGGTAAACCAACAGTGTTATTTTATAAAATCAGGATATTTTACATATACGAGACTATCCTGCCATTATAGTTTATAATTTTAAGACAAATAAGACAGGAAGAAAATTCACTAAAATATTAACGATGTCTTTGTCTGGGTAGAAAAATTATAGGGCTGGCATTCTTTATATTCTTTCCTATTTTCAAACTTCCCATATTGAACATATACTATCTCATAAGGTGGGGGGAAAAAACCCCCACATATTTTTAAAGTAAAAAGAAACAATAAAAAAGATACAAGTTAATACTGTCAAGAAAATATAGAAACAATTTATCAATATTTTCTCTGCCTTATAAAATCTTACCTTAACTTTCTTTCTCCATGTAGATTTTTGCTTCTCCTCCTCCTCCTCGATTAATTTAAGCGCCAGCTCTTTGTTAACTTTTGGCAATTTCTAGTAATGAGAGGGAAAAAAAGCTGTACTAAGATAACTACATTCTAGCTTTAAAGGTTGACAGCTATATAAGGAGTAAAGCTTAACAAATAGGAGATATCTAATTCTTATTTTTAAAATTTCGTTATCCCTAGAGTAGCAAAGAATGTGGACACAAGTGATGTTATCAGGTGGGCCACGTGGCACAACAATAGCAACCTCGGCTTGTTGGTGGGAGGACTCACCCTCACCCATGCCTCTTCCAGCACACTGAGAAGCAAACGGGGAGAAGCTGTATTTGGCCTATATCAGCCACAGAGGGTACAGCACCCCTAAATGACAGACAGGAGGCCAGTAGGTCTGATACTGTAGCCCCTGGCTGGAGTTGCTGTGAACTGCTAAAATGCTACTAATAATACTAATTGCACTATTTCCTGCTCCTGAATAGCAAATTTCTAAAGGGAATTCTAGATACGAGTCTGACAACTCTCAGGATAAAGTTATAAGCTGTCTATTGTCTTTTTCCACTTAGTATTTTATGTTCCATGGTTTAATAAGAAAATACAACTTTGACAAGTACTGTAAAGAGGTGGGGCAAAAGTACCTGAGGGAGTTTGCATGTATTGTCCTCCCAGAACTTGTGGAAATCTGATCCCCAGTGTGGCAGTTTGAGTCACAGGGGTGGATCCCTCATGAGTGGATTAATGCTCTGCCTAGGTGGGGGGAGTAATGAGTGAGTTCTAGCTCTATTAGTTCCTGCTAGAGCTGGTTGTTGAAAAGACCCTGGCACCTCCTTTCTCTCTCTTGCTTCCTCTCGCCATGTGATCCGTTTGTACCCACTGGTTGCCTGCCACTTTCTGTCATGAGTAGAAGCAGTCTGAGGCCCACACCAGATGCAGCTGTCCCAGAATTATAAGCCAAATAAACCTCTGTTCCTTATAAATTACCCAGTTGCAAGTATTTTGTTATAAGCAACATAAATGGGCTAATACAGTACTCCATATCAGTCTCTCCTTGCCAACATCTATACACTCATTGCTCTTAAATAAACCTCTGTTCCTTATAAATTACCCAGTTGCAAGTATTTTGTTATAAGCAACATAAACGGGCTAATACAGTACTCCATATCAGTCTCTCCTTGCCAACATCTATACACTCATTGCTCTTAAAAACTGTTAATAGTCTGGAAAAAGGAAAAAGTATTTAGGTGATTTCAGAAAAGTCACTAGTCTTTTGGACTGAAAGAGTGTGGGTGTTTGTGTATGTATGTGTGTGCATATATCTTAACCAATGTTCAGTTATAAACACTTGTATCATTTGGTGATTAAACTTAATTAACGAGGGTAACTAGAGAGACTAGAAGGCAGGAGAAGGGAGACAGGACTTGCTCCTCATGTTTGCTTACTGTCTAGGTTTACACCGCACACCAACAGTTCACCCTAGAAGAAACAGGTGGCTACAGTAGCAACGGTGGATTCCGGCTTGTAGTTTCCAACACTCCCAGGAACATCCTCATCATACCTCAAGGACCCCAGCCCCAGCCTATGACCCCTCCCTCCTCAGAAGTCTGGGCCCCAGTTCCATGGGGCTCTCCCCTTTCTGTTCCCCAGCCCTGAGGTGATAGCTGCTTCTGCAGTTACTGCCTCTCTCATCCACACTTTAGTGTTTTAGCCTTTTTAGTTCTCTAATACCTGGTTAATAATTCCTTTTGCGGGGTGGTGGGGGCAGCTGGACAGTATGGGGATAGGAACCCTTGACCTTGGTGTTATCAGCACCATGCTCTATCAAGTGAGCTAACCAGCCAGCCCTTGTAATTAGTATGTATTATTATTATGTAATAATTCTTTACATTAAATTCTCTATACTAATAGTATAACATACATTTCCCATGATCCAAACAGAGAGCCTGAGATACGGCCAAAGGACAGTAGGAAACGGGGATTAGCAAAGCCCCAACACTCCAAAATCTTGAAAACCCACTTGAAACGCCATCAGATTTTCTTAGTGGGGGGTGAAAATTTCAGTCATTCTAGCATTATTTCTAATAATACCATTACCATGAGTTCATAATGATAAAACTGCAGAGTATCCACCCTTATGACAAACAAAGTATACCACAAATATCAGTAAAAGATGTAAATTAACAATGGAAAGCCAAGAAATGGGTGGTAGATTTCTTCGGGACGATATACAACATGAAAACAAAGTGCTCTTTGGTAAATTCAATGGTGAGTATAATATTTACCTTTAATTGCACTCTCTGTGCACGTGTTTCTTCTATCTTCTGTCGAATTTTATCTTTCCTATATTCTTCATAAGCAAATGGATTTACCATCAATTTCACCTTTTCGAAATGAAAAAAAAAATTCAAAATAAAAGAATGGTATTTAGTAGCATCATATTTCATATACACCATGACTATTATGCCAAAGAACAGACAGATCCCTTACAAATCATATGCTTTATGAATGGCCAAGAGGAGAAGAAATGGCTGCAGATTGCTCACTAGTCACCTAAAAGCACTGTAGTTTTGTATTTACCTTGTGATAGAGTCTTATATCCATGAAAAATCCATGCATATATGCCCGGAGAAAAGGTGATCCAATGAGATGTGTGAGCCCTGGGAAAAGTTAATCAGAAGAGGGCAAGTCCTTATGAAATCTTGATTAAAATTTAACAATTTTTCTTGGACAACAACTTGATTATAATAAGATTTCACTTCTGAGTAAAAATTTAAAGATCAGAATTACTAATCTTCTTTGATATCTACAGAGAAAATTTAATCCACTTCAGCAGTATCGACCTTATTTTAAATGTAATAGTAAGCATAAAAATGATTTTTAAAAAGTCTTTATGAACTATGATAGACTCATAAAGATGGTTCTTTATACTAGTGGTTCCCAAATTTCTGGATTCCACAAACCAGTTCAACTTAAAAAAGAATACTGGGGGGATCAACAATAAATTGCCAACTTTTATTTTTCCAAAAAGGGTGGGGGGGGGTTTACATACCATCTCATGATTTACAAAAGCAAAGGACACTGTCACAACAATAATGTAGAAAGGACAGAGCCTTCCTAAGAAAGAACCACTGACACATTCATACCAACATATACAAAACATACACATTCACATGTTTGCAACACATACATCACACACACACACACACACACACACACACACACACACACACTTCATCGTGGTCTAATGATAAGCTCACTGCCAATCAGTGTTTGGAAACCCTGCCTTAAAAAATACCTTCAGTAGGTATTTTTTCAGTAGATTACACTTAGAATTAGTGGTGCTGATTGTCACATAAGGACGCTCTGCCTATGTCACAGAAAGTATTTATTAACTGCAAATATTTACAAAGAAAAATGTTATGAGACTATTTATATTCAGAATAAGACCACATGTAATACACCCACATGAAGGGCAGCTTTGGTTACTGTCTTTCTAAGGAAAACATTATACTGATTTCCAAATTTTAGAAATATATATCCATCTAGACCTGAAAATCAGGCACTAGGCAAAACCCACATAGTAATACAAAATAGTATATACTATAGAACAACATAAAAAGGCAAAATTAAATTTAGCATAATCTTATAAAGTAATTATAAGACTTGGTCAGAAAAATGCTTTCCTAGAGTTTGTTAGGTTAATAAAACTCTAGGGTTTGGATTTTCACAGTGGAATCAAAAAAAAAAAAAAAAGAGAGGGCTGAACTTTAACGAAATGTACCAATGAACAGCAATCTAATTTTATGTATCTAATCTTCCCTCAGAATAATCAATCTGATTAATCACCAAATTATAAAATACACATGAATAATTTTGATTTTAAATAAAATATTAATAGAGGAAACAAAATGATTTTTGAGCAGCAGCATTTCCTATAGTTAGCTCCACAGAACACCAGTCTCAAGAGATCTTCTGAGGAAAAAAGGATTCTGTGGTCAGCTAAGTCTGGGAAATGTTTCATGCTTTCCTCCCCTGCCTGAAGATTGGCAATGTACAATGATATTAAAGGCTCTTGGAAGTCTGTAAGTAAAGAGATTGATTTAACTTTGCTTAACCTAGCATTTCCCAAACTTCTTTTACACAAATCTCTTAAAATAAGTTAACATGCATTTACTCTATTTTAGACACTGTGCTGAGTACTTTTCAGGCATTATCTGATTCATTCTCCAAGCAACCCTGTTGTAGGTAGGTACCATTATTACTCCCATTTTACACATGAAGAAACCAAGACTTAATATGGTTAAGTAAGTTGGCCAAGTCACACAGATATTAAGTGGTAGAGGTGGGATGTAAACCCATGTCATTCTGTGCTAGTACCCGTGATATTAGCCACTATGCTATCTACCCAGTGCTTCTTACGGAAGTGACATTCCACAGAATGTGCTGTGGGAAATACCAAGCTGTAGGACCTGCCATACCTGGGGAGAGTCAGAACTTGCAAGTATATTCGATATTACTAATGTTCCACCTAAAATAATCTTAGGAAACAATGGAAGTTAGTTACATCTACTTTTAAGATAATCTATTTAGAAGGTTTATATATATATAATGGGGAAATCTGTTGAAAAATGATGACCAATGGCTCATTTAATATTAAAAGATAATAATATACATAAAAATACTTTAACTGATTTCTTCACCAATAAAGCACCCAAAATGTACTAAACATGGTAGTTTTAAAAAAAATCCACAAAATAACAATGGCTTTTTTCTCTTCCAATTAAGAATGTGGGTGAATGTGATACAAGTGTATTATAAAAATTATGCTGGTGATATTGAAGAAGGCACTTCAGTAGGAAGATCCTATTTCATTCATAAGTTATTTTGTAAAAGGTTGAATATAGTTCTTTTCTTTTTAAACACATTAAATAACTATTTTGGTGGTAACTGGAAGAAAATGATTCTGCCTGGATTAACTGTGCTATGAGACACAGTTTAAAAATAAAGGTTAAAAATCATTCATTCATAAGTTATTTTGTAAAAGGTTGAATATAGTTCTTTTCTTTTTAAACACATTAAAATTTAAATAACTATTTTGGTGGTAACTGGAAGAAAATGATTCTGCCTGGATTAACTGTGCTATGAGACACAGTTTAAAAATAAAGGTTAAAAATCACTAGATTAACCTAATTATGACATGATTAGATTTTCTTTTAATATTCAACTGCTGTTTGTACATCTATTTATTCCAAAGACTACTAAGTTGCCTAGATTTGTGAAGAAAGGACCCCCTAAGTTTTCTCGCTCTCAATAATTTGCTATGTAGCCCTTTGCCAACTATACAAGGGTACTTCAAAAAGCTCGTGGAAAAACAGAATTAAAAGATAATGCAGACGTTTCCATGAACTTTTTGAAATACTCTTGTAGAACAAGATTAGCAAAACCTATTCTATCCTACAAATGAGCGCTAGGCAAGTGGGATGCACATGCTCTTCCAAGGGGCTGAGAAGGCTGAGGGGAACAGCATGAACTCTAGGTTTAAAATCCAACTCTCAAGTTTACTACCATTGGAGCTTTTGGCAAGTGACTTTATCTTTCCATATCTCAGTTTCCTTATCTATAAAATGGAATCATAATAGTACACACTCCACAGGCTGCGAGGATTAAATGTGTTATATGCAGAATGCTAAGAACACTACCTGGCACGCAGTAAGGCCTGTGTGAGTATAAGTGTTTGCTATTTTATAAGACATTTCTTGCTTTGTGACCTTTAAACATAAAGTTATTATTAAGCTTCTACTATATTTAAAGATTTGATCTATAGGTTCTAAGTTTTGGATTCAGTCTTTTATAAACCAACCTAAAAGAAAGCCAGAAATGATCTACTTGTGGTCTCTGAGATATTTTCAAAACCCTATGATACTCAGTAATATTTGTAAAAAAAAAAAAAAAAAAACAAAACCACAGCTTTCTTGACAGATATTTTTTTTCTATACATAGACAGTATGCTAAAAGAAATTATTTCTCATTTAAGGTACAAAAAAGCTTCAGTAGGTTGAATTTACTTGAACCTTTCTCTAAACAGAGATTATAAATCTGGCAATTTATGGTATTTTTAATATCTGATTTAGCAGAAACAGAAGATTTGGAAAATCAGATAACACACCTCAGCAAATTCTAATGTTCAAAACTCAAAAAAAAATTTTATAAACATTTTATGGTAATTATCTTACCTAAATTTTCAAGGTCCTTCTTGGTGACAAATTTGTAATCATCATAAACTGTGCTTTCTGGATTCTCTTCTAATTCTTCTGTCAAGTTGTCTAAAAAAGAACACCACCTAGGAGCAGGACCCAAAACCTGTTGGTGTTTATTAATGGGTTAGCAAAGGCACATTCTTACTATGTCACCTAAGACTTCATTATTTTACAATCAGATTTCCTGAAATATAATTTTTAAATCCTGTTTCTATAAGAAGTATCGAAAAATAACTGCAATGTGTATAATGAACAAGTATATAATGGAAGAGAATAAACAAAGTAGGAAGAATTTAGGCTTGTAAAGGAAAAAAAATCTCACTTAGTTTGAGATACAAAGGTATTAATGAATGTTCTTACATTAGAACTATCAAAATACAGGTAAATAGTTCAGATAACTATAACATTCATCCATTCATCCAACACCTCCCTCATTTAAAATAGTACTAGAATTCCACAAAAGCATATTTGGTACACAAAATTTTTAAGTTTGCCACCTGCAACAAACAAAAGTCTAAAATGAGAATTACCTTCTTCCAAGGTTTTTAACTAATTACTTGATAATTACATTCCACTCTGTATAGCCTGCTTCATTTAATTCATTTATTTCATTAAAAATTAAAATTCATAAATAAAAAACCAAAAAAATTAAAATTCTATACTATAGTTAATAACAATGTATTGTGTTCTTGAAAATCACTGGGAGTAGGTTTTAAGTATGTGAGGTAATGCAAATGTTAGCCATTCCACAATGTATGAATGTTCAAAACATCACGCTGTACATGATAAATATACGCAATTATTGTCAGCTTAAAATAATTAATTTAAAACCATTTATGCATATAGAATTCTTCAGACCTAACCTAACTGGGTGGCCAGGACCCACAAGTTATCCCAACGAAAGGTTGAGGAACAAAAGACTGAACAGAGTTTATAACTAACTAATAAAATATGAAAAGCTAAGTATGTAATTCAGCTAATTCCATAAAATACTGTGATTGCTTTGTACTTTTTTTGCTGCTGATACAAATCTTTCCCAAAACAATGCTGCATCCTCTGAGGTCAATGCATATTCCAAAGGAAACCTGCTCATTCAGTGGAGGAGATATGCTACTGAAACCCTCCCTTAAGTTGGAGGCTTTCCGACAGGTAAAAAAAAAAAACAAAAAACCCGAATCATAATGGAAATGATTAAATCTAGCTTAAACTTTTTGGAGAAGGAATGGCAGGAGGAAGAGAGTTATAATAAAGAAAAACAGCCCATTAACACCCTCTTTAATTAAAAAAAAAAAGTAGATGTTACATATGGCCATACTTATTAAGTTATATTATTTTGCCTGATTAGAAAGGGTGATTCCCCATGCCTCCCACAACACACTTAAGTCTATGGGGCTCATGAACATGAAAATCAACTCTTAATGAGCATAAACGGAGTCTTATAGATAAGATTCATACTAGCATTATTAAGTTATATTATTTTGCCTGATTAGAAAGGGTGATTCCCCATGCCTCCCACAACACACATAAGTCTATGGGGCTCATGAACATGAAAATCAACTCTTAATGAGCATAAACGGAGTCTTATAGATAAGATTCATACTAGCATAATCAACATAATTTTTAAAAGCATTAAGTAAAGGCTTTCATACACTAAGTAGTTTGACTAACCATAAAGGACAAACTAAAGAAATGCAAGGCATTTAAAAAATTCAATGTAGAACACTTTTTAAAGAAACTGTTATGATTTTAAGCAATTTTAGGACAGTAGCTTGAAGACTACAAATATTTATATTAAATGCTACTACATATAAAGCACTGTGCTAAACCAGAGAAACTGAGCATGATTTCCCTGAAGAAGTTTAAAAGCTAGCTAGGGTAGAAAGCCATGTGCATGTACGTGCAATCACATGTGCACACGCACTCACACACTCATCTAAAGCAATGGACTGAGACTGACAGATGATGGCTGGAAAAAACTGGGGAGGATGGGACATTGAATAAGTATTATCTAAAAGGACCTGAGGTTGGAATGAATACATGAGCAAGCTAGGAAAATCATGGGGTATTTTCTGAGAGTGAAAGAGTTCAGGTACTTGCAGCTTCAGAGGTATCTGCTTCCAATCAGTCATAAATCTGAAAATGTGAAGCTCTACTATATAATAGCATATTTCCTAAGAAAATCTTTTCTTCATTTAGGCAGGATAAAAGTACACTATTCACTTTTCTAGAATATAAGATCCAAGATATTGTCTCCTTGGGAGGTGAAGGACTCCATCTGTTTTGTTAACTGCTGAGTTTCCAGTACTTAGAACAATGCCCACCAAGTGGTAGGTGCTCAATAATTATTTGATAAATAAATCTATTCATACATAAAGCACATATGAATTTCATGTGCACAAAGTACTAAAACTTAAACGGTCCTCTTCACAAAAGTATTTTTTAAGTGGCTTGATCTTCCTTATTCAGATAAAAATACTCAAATACCTCACCATAAAACTATTGGACACAATAACACTTTTTGGTAAAGGTCAGATCTATTCTGACTCCTATGAAAGGGGGTACTGGTTACCCAAAGGACCTCAAGATAAAGTAGTTCTACCTTTAAATCAGTGCTAAACATGGGCTTGGCTTCAAAGATGACAAAAAGATCACAAAAAGATCATACCGTGTGCACTGATTTTTCTTGGGGGTGAGGGGTAAGAACACTAAAATATCAGACCAGATCTGAATTTACTTTCACATAGCCCTCTTTTGTATGTTCCACAACATTCTTTTTGATTAGCTCTGGATTCTAATGGAATTGTTTTAAACTGCCTCTCAGGGGACAGGTGCAGTTATGGTAAATAATCTCTGCAATCAGATTCATGGCCATTAAATTTTATAGGTGGAAATATTTCCATAAAAAACAAAACTAAATATAGTGGTTGATTTTATTAATCACGTTTCTCCAGTTCCTCTTTAGAGAAAAAAAATCAGAACCATCATAACAAAGTTGAAATTACTGACTTACACTGGTACTAACTGCAGGTTTTATCTACATTAGAGCTTTCCTCAGAGGCTTACCATTAAGTTGCAAAAATAGTGGTTGGCTTAACCAATAAGGAGGGCTTAACCACGTGCCACAGCTCTCTGATGTACCTACGGTGACCACGATATTAATGTGTAAAAATTCCTTGCTGTCTTCAGAGTCACAACATATGCTAAACCTCAACTAATCCTTAAAAATACACTAATTTACTTCCTAAATTTCAAGTTTTGCAACTTGAGGAAAACATTCTTTTTAACCACTGGCGGACTATTACTACTACAAACTTTCCAGGTTTTCTGTACTGTCATCATACAGCATTGTTATAGTCCATACTTCAGTCAAAACTGATTATTGCCTGCTTATCTACATTTTATTTGTATCTTAAGAGTTTTGTGTCAGAAAATTGGTGAAGACTGTTCTATTTTAAACTTCTATTATCTGTTAATGACCTTTCACTTGTAATTTATAAAAATGTCTTAAAGTTACAGGTCAGTCGAAGTAGAGAACTGAAAACTTATTCACCAGATCGTTAGAAAGGGATAATGTGGATCCCTCAGCAACTTTAATGATAATATCAACCAATCTAAATGGAAATACTTGGTCCTCCAAAATATGAAAGAATCTCTACCTATCAACATGCTGCAGGAAGGCCTTAACTCAAATGCAGCCAAGCATCTGCTGTTCCAATCCATTTAGGCAGAAGAATCAATTTCAAAGTACAAGAAAATACATGCCACATGCCCAAGATTATCATCTGCTTCTGTGATTACAATCTGCCTTTAAGATATTATTTATGCTCAATTTTAAAACTCAAAATTCTCATATATTCTAGCAATGGACAAGAATGACTAGGAGTGGGAAGGAAAAAGGATGAACATTAAAATTCTTAGGGAGTTGACTGAAGTATCCCCCTTCCCCCACTCTACTTTTGAAAAATCACTGTTTTACATCCCAAAGCTATGTTGAGCAAGAAAAAAAAAAAAAAAAAAAAAAAAAGACTGAGGACTACTAGATGAATGATTTTAACAGATCATGGGTGACGAAAACAAAGTACTATTAATTATTACAGACAACCAAAACATACTCAGTATAAATGCCACCATTTTTTCCACTTACAATGCCATTGAGTATGACAAAATACTTTCATTGCTTTAGCTACTATGAATATGAATACGAAAATAACTGATAACAAAGAATAGCATTTGAATTTGAAATGATCATCTTGAGTTTTCAACCAATAATTTAAAAAACAATTTAAAAATTTTTAGCCACTGAGAAAACTCTTAATTACACAAACAGAAGTATATAATATTTCAATCACATGCAGTCAATTTTTTAAAATATGCTTTTACAAAATTTGCAGAATGCATTACAGAACACAGTGTGAAATGGGACACATTTTTGAATAATAACAGGAAAGAGAAGGATGACACGTAGAGAATATCACATGAAAAAGGACACAGTATACTCTTTTAAATTCAAGAAATAAAAGTAGACAGGCTGGCCTGTGGCTCACTTGGCTGAGCGTGGTGCTGACAACGCTAAGTCAAGGGTTAAGATCCCCTTACCGGTCATCTTTAAAAAAAATAAAAGAAAAGAAAAAGAAATAAAACTAGAACCACTAAAATATAAGGAGGTAGATTTAATTCAATTTTCAATCATCATATATTTACTGAGTTCCATATTTTTTTGTTCTTTTGAGTCCCATATTTATAATGTTCCAGGTACAATGTACCCTATAAAAATAGGTAGTAGAATGAAACCCAAAAGGAAAAGAGTTGTTTCAAATATAGCAATACTTATGTGGAACGACTAGATAATTCTTAATTTCTTCAACTTCATTCATTCCTTCAAAAAGTTAACTGAGCATTTACTAAAAGCTAACCACTAAATGTCAAATACGAGTGAAACAAAACATGCAAGACAAATGAGCACCATTATCATTGGATAAGTGCTGTAACTAAAACTTTAAAAGGAGCCCTTTGTCTGCTGAGGCAGATCAAGATAGCTTTGAAGGGAGCATTTGAACTAGACCTTGAAGAACCCTGTGAAGTTACGATTTTCTAATCAGTAAAACTTAATTGCCATACTAAATAAAAGAATTCAATGCTACACAAAATTGATATATTTCACTCATTAATTACACAGAAGACGCTTGGTTAGAAGAATCATCAATTTTACCTTTTAGTGATCTTATACTCTTACAATCCTAAAAACTCAATTTAAACTTTTTTTTATGTTATAATGACACCATTAAACAGGTAAGAACAAGCAACAATGCAGAGTTTGAATATAAAATAATTATACCATTTAGCAACCATATAAATTACCTAGCTATTTTATCATAGAACTGTTTTTAGGACATTATAAATATGAGTTCTGGAACTAGAGAAATAATAAAAACAATAACAATAACAACAACAACAATAATAGCACTAGCAACCCACACAGAGGTAGAGGTAGAGGTTTTAACCCCCTATACTAGAATTTAAAATCAGGCCTAGGGCCGAGCCCGTGGCGCACTTGGGAGAGCGCGGGTTCAGATCCTATATAGGGATGGCCGGTGCAATGCACTCACTGGCTGAGCGCGGTGGGCAGGTCACAAAAAGGACAAAAAAAATCAGGTCTAACCAGAGATCTGTTACTCTTAACTCGAGACTATAACTCTTTATCAGAAACCCTGGGGCTAGGGATGAATGCAGATTTTTTTGCATTTTAAAGAGGTAATGCAGTTCATATACTGAATATTACATAAAATCTTTGGTGGGGTCTGGGTCAGTGGCCCATAATCAAATTAACATGTCTGCAACGAATCCACATATATTCACAGCAGTGATTTGGGATCACTAAAGACTAGAAAGAGCCTCATCATTTCACATCAGGTATGAGATCTAACAAATCAGGTCAGGGCGCACTACCAATGAGTTATAATAATATTTTCAGGGCTTTTTTGATTTCAGAATTATAGGTAAGAGGCAACGGAGCTGTACTATCATGTAAATATACAAACTATATAAAGCTATACATAGTAAACATATACTAAATATAACTATACTATAAATGTCATTTTTGACCACTACTATGATAAATGATGATTTTTCTAATTATATAGTCTCCATCTCCAGTGGGAGAATGGGATTTTGCCAATTAAGATGACCAACTCTGCAATACAGAAACTCAGAAAATTTTTTTCCAGCTTTTCCTCCATTATTGGTTGAAAGGCCCCGCTAGCACCAGCATATACTTTCAAATTCTGACAGCTGAGTCTTAATAATAAGCGATCATAAGACTAAAAGAAACAACTGGTGAGACAAAGGGAGTGGCCATATCTTTAAGCATGTAATTGCTTTTGAAACATTATGAGCTGCCTAACTGCGCATCTAAGTTTACATGCACTTGTGTGAGCAATTTATGAGTCATTTAAAGGTACGCTACTTGTAGTGCTTTGTTCCTAAAAAATCAGATTAGCAAAGATGCAATTTAACTTCAACATTTTTAAAGAGTTATTTTTAAGAAAGAGAAAAATTATTATCTGCCATAATTCAATTTTGACTTAGCTTCTGAAAAAGTAGTATAGGCACTGAAATGAAATAAGAAAAATAAGATCATGTGAAAAAAATGTAAGATTGCTTACATCAGCTGATCAAGCAACAGTTAATCTACACGAGGCTCTGTGTTGACAAATAAGCATAAGACAGCATGCCCGTCTATATGCAAGGGCAAGAGGAGATAGGACACCCCAAGCAAACATTTAAATACAAAATTAAAACTGATTTTAAGAACCAGAGAGTTTTCAATTAATAATGTCACCTCCTCCTCTCCAAGTCTTGTTAATTCTTTTTTTTTTTTGGCAGCTGGCTGGTACAGGGATCAAACCCTGGACCTTGGTATTTTCAGCACCTTGCTCTAACCAACTAAGCTAACCAGCCAGCCCTCAAGTCTTGTTAAAATGACAGTAAATGTGGGCCGGCCCGGTGGCGCACTGCTACAGTGCGCCGCTCGGGAGCGCGGCAGTGCTCCCGCCGAGGGTTCGGATCCCACATACAGACCAGCTGCTCACTGGCTGAGCGAGGTGCGGGCGCAACACCGAGGGTTGCGATCCCGTTTGCCGGTCCCGGTCCGGTACGGGCGTGACACTGAGGGTTGCGATCCGTTGCCAGTCACGAAAAAAGACAAAAAGAAAAAAAAAAAAAAATGACAGTAAATGAATATAAAAAGCTATAAATCTTCAAGGGCAAAAAGAGGCTGGTGGGTTAGCTCAGCTGATTAGTGCACAACCTTATAACACCAAAGTCATCATGGGTTTGGATCCCCATACTGGACAGCTGCCAAAAAAAAAAAAATTAAAAAAAAAGGACAAAAAGAACAGAAGAGAATATAGTGGTTTGAGAGATTTAACCTGGTAAAGTGAGTGCTTACAGAGGCAGAGAACAAAAAGAAAGAAGAATAAATATATTCCTCCCTTAGGATCCTTGGGGCCAGCACTTCATAGCTCCAAGTATCTGGGAAGACAGGATGAAGCACAGGCCTGAGTGAAGGGAAGGGACGATGGAGTTGACAAACACTTAAATTCCCACCACCACTAAGGAGATCAGAGGACAATTCTCTGGAGAAGGGGAACCAACGCTACTCCACACAGTGGGGCAAAAGTAAGACAATTAAATGGCAGTCTACATATCCAGTGTGGGGCCCTCAGCTCCTTTTCCAGCTCCCAGAATCCCAGAAACCAAGCATATGTTGCTGTGCCAGCCTGCCTACATCCCCAGCACCTCAGAAAAAAACTGAGGGATTCTTCTTTGGAGAAAATTAAAGGTCCCAGAGGATAGACTTTGAGATACTGATATGTGAGAAATGTCATTAGCTGAAGGGTCAGCATGACAACTGCCAGTGGACAAGACCACCATGTACAAAGAGCTTCCCATCAGCATTTTAATGCCTTATTCTTAAACAAGAATAGATTGCCAAAGAAATAGTGGTACTATCTTTCAATTCTATCTTCCCATGAATTTTATTTTTTTTTTTTGGAGGGGGGAAGAGCTGGCCTGAACAGGGATCCGAACTCTTGACCTCAGTGTTATTAGCACACGCTCTCCCATGTGATTTCCATGGACTTTCTGAAGTACCCTCATAGATTGCCAAAGGTCACCATTCATTTATTCAACAGAGAGTTACTGTTGGCATTTCCCCTTCATTTTAGATACTCAGAGAACAAAACCAACACAATCCTTACCCTCAGAGAGCTTTCATTCCAGAAAGGGGGAAAAACAAACAAACAAGGGGAAGACAGTGCAGAGCATGACACAAAAAGGTAAGTGCTGTGGGAAAATAAAGCACAGAAGGAGAATCAAAGGGAAAGGGATGAGGGATGGACAGGGAAGCCTTCGCTGAGGTGACAAGTGGACAGAGACCTGACGAAGAGAAGGGAGTGACCCATGAGAATATCTGGCAAGTGCAAAGCCTTGAAGTCAGAACTGCTCAGCACGTCTGGGGAGCAACAGAAAGACCCGTCTAGTATAGCTTGAACTGAGGGAGCGAGGGAGAGTGGGGGCTGGGTCATGCAGGGTCACGCAGGCCATGGCAGAGCTTCACCTTCTACTCTGAGTGAGGTGGAAGCCATCGGACAGCCCTGAGCAGAGGAGTTGGCATGATCTGACTTGGATTTACAAGGATTACTGTGACAAAGTCTGGGAGACTTATTGGTTCCTAGCATTTATGGAAATCTCTGTTCCATCATTAGCTGACAACTAAGTAAACCAAGCAGAGATTTCAGTGGCCAAACATAAAGAAATCAGATTTTATAGAATTAGACCAAGAGAGTCACTAAGCAAACAAACAATAACAACAAATGGGGTGGGGGTGGGCGGTTGTCTGAGTTCCATAATTTCTAAATTATATTATTTAAAGCTTCCAGTTATCCACAAAAAAGCACAGATTGCACGTGTTGACACGAAAAGAACAGGAAACATACAGCCCATACACAGGGAAAACAGCAGTCAACAGAACCTGTCTTTAAGAGACAGGTTCTTGCAGTAAGTCCAAACGCTGGACTTCCTAGATAAAGACATTTGCAAACTGATGACTGGATGACAGGACGTGAGGTGTCCGTGCGATGGAATACCACTCAGCAACGGAAAGGAACGAAGTACCAATCCATAACACAACACGCATGAACCCTGAAAACATCATGCTAAGTGAAAAACAGACTACATAGTGTATGACTCCATTTACATGAAATGTCCAGAAAAGGCAAATCTACAGCGAATGAAAACAGATGAGTGGTTGCCAGGGGATGGGGGTAGGGGGAGAGCATGGGCAGTGACGGGTACGGGCCATCTTTTTGGTGTGATGAAATGTCATCGAATTAGACAGAGTAATCATTGCACAACACTGAATATACTAAAAACCACTGGATTATACACTTTAAAGGGGTAAATTTTGTGGTATGTGAGTTTTATCTTAATAAAGCTGTTATTTTTAAAAATCTAATTGAGGATCACACTGCATTAGGTTAATACGTCTCTTTATTTTCCTTTAATCTAGAAGAGTCTCCTTCACCTTTACTGCCTTTCAGGATGTGGATACTTTTCTAAGAGTTCAAGCCAGCTCATTTGTAGAGGTCCCCATAATCTTCCTCTGCTGAGTTTTCCTCATAATTAGATCCAGTTAAACATTTCTGGCAAGAATCACACAGGCAATGCTGGGCCAAAAGAACACTTAAAACTGTTTCTACATTAAGTGTCTGGTTTTGCATTATCAATATTTGTAAAGTCATGTGTTCACAGCATTTTGTTTTCATGTATCTTTACATTTGTAATTTTTCTTCCTTTTTTTGAATTTTTGGTATAAAATGAGGTTCCAGGAAGAGGAGCAATAAGGGTTTGTCTGGGGACTATCTCCCAGGAGCCAATTAGGCTTAAATTCCTGATGAAGCTACCCTGGGCTATAGAAGGAAAGGCCAGAAAGATGCAAAAAGCACTTATTACTCCTCCATGTGTTTGTGCACACACACGTGCGCGCGCGCACACACACACACACACACACACACAAACTGGAAAGACAAGTAGGATTAGGGATAGAGCACACCTTGGTTCTTTTCAAAAGTAGATGATAGGAAATTACCTCTTAACAAATTTATCTGAAAAGACTATGCCTACAGATAGCCTATAGATATACTATCTTGTTTCCTTATTTCCCCCCAATGGAAAGACATATGTACAAAATCAATCCACTCCTTTTCCCTTTTTAAAGTTTTAACATTTATTTGAGGAGCTGTCAAGGAAGCTTCTGGGACACCAAATAACAATATACTGAAAACTAAACTCACATATCTACTGAAGATTTATGAACTTTGAACTTAGCAGTATTCGGAACATGTAAGCTTATTCCCGCTAAAATTAGGAATAGGAAATAGAATTACCAATGCAATTTAAGTGAGCAATAATTTTATTCAAAACAATGAAATTCCTTCATAAAACAAATCTCTTCAAGTTCTCTCTTAAGTATTCAAAACTGATTTATAGTCTAAGTTATTATAAATTGAGGTATAATGAAAAGTTTTACTTGAGAAAAAGTGCTTTTCTCTGCTTACCTATTTTTTTTCATGAAAAATTACAAATGATATACTAAATAACATAAAATCTTCAGTTTCCATCTTCCTTCAATTCTCAAGGGAAAAAAAAAATCTTAACATGGTCCCAATCTTCAAAGCCTACCATTAGTTGTTTCTTTTAAGATTTCCCATTCATTCTTTCTTGAAGAGCCTGGCCTTGCACCTAGGCTACAAACCACCATATGATGTTTCCCATATTACATTTGAAATTCCAGTGCAGTTTCCTAGAGTTTGAAATAACAATGACTCCAGCAAAGTTAAAGTACACTACTTCCAGCCTTTTCCTCTCCCAATCTCCTAACTACACTAAAATGCTAAACCTTGCACTCATGTGCACACACACATACCCCATGGGTACTAAAGGTAAAGGCACTTGGTCCATTTTATCATATGAGAATGAATTCATCTTTTTGATCACACACCTGGTAATGAGCACTCTTCAAGATCTTGTTTTGTCATTTTATTTCTGCCAAGAATTACACAGATGGTTTAGTGCATTATCCTTGGACAGCACATCAGTAGTTTCCTGGTACTACCCTACTTCCTTGCAGGCAAAGGTATTTATTAATAACTTTTCAGAATATTCTTATTGCCTTCTAGTTCTTCATTATGAAGTCTATATAAAAACTAAGGACACTATAATATTTAAAAATACCCAGGAAGGGAAACTTGGCAGAAATAAAGGAAGAGTAAAACTTTAAAAAATTATATGTATACTTTTTCTCAAGGTCTATACTTTAACAGTGCTATTCTAGGAGTATTAAAAAATATTTTGCCACCATTTAACAGTTACTGATTATCTCCAGGGGGTCATGCATGGAACTAGGAAATCCTGAAGAACACATTCTAAATTCGAGCAAAATAAGATTTCCCATATGTTCCCCAAATAAAGCCAAAGAAGAGCATGATACTGGCACAGCAAAAGGAGAGAGTAAAATAGCCCAGTTTGGACTCAATCAAACAAAATGCGGCCAACCATAAAAGTGCTTAAGTACCTTTTTAAAACCCTAGGTAGAATGTCTATTTCAGAGTCTTAAATATGCATATTTCTCTGAGGTGATAAACAGAATTCCCAGACATGTGACAATACGAAGGATCTTATTAAAATATATATGTGTGTGTACAGGACTGGGGGAGGGAAGTAGTGTGCACACTATTAATCTTTTTGTGAAATCTTAGGATAGATCCCAAAGACTTCATGTAAAATCACTATCTTCAAAAAGAATTTGAAGAGCTTTAAAAGAAAAACCATACAATGAAATCTTTAAACTCAGAATGAAAGGAAACTGACATAGTTTGGTGGGGCTGGTAATGAGAGGAAAAGACCAACTGCTATCGTTGGACCAGAAATCCAACTTAGCAATCAAGGCAAATGGAGATGCACAGTAAGGTAGAAAGATACCATTATGTTTGGAAGGAGGCACTTTTGGAACTAAACTCAAGCAGCAAATCAAGGATCTTTAAGGGACTCCAACAATGAACAATATATCTTTGAGAGGTTTATAAAGAAACTTCATATGACTGCTCAACATCAAAGAAATACTGTTAAACTGTAATTAATGAAGGCCAAAGTAATGTGGTCCAAGTAAGTAGCTTTAATAACCAAACCTGACTCTGGAATAGTTCAGAACTGCTCTGTCCAATATGGTAGCCACATATGGCTATTTAAATTTAAATTAATTAAAATGAAATAAAAACTTAAATTCAGTCCTTTAGGTACACTAACCACATTTCAAGTGCTCCATGGCCACACAAGGCTAGTGGCTACCTTACAGGACAACAGACCTAGAATGTTTCCATCATCACAGAAATACTGGTGATATGTTTTAGTTTAGAGAACTGAACAGTGCTGATTTTAGAGAATGTAAAAATATGGGTGGTAAATATCTATAATAGGAAAACTGTGTAAATAAATTATGATATATTTATACAATGAAACACTGTACAACTATTAGAAATAATGAGTTTGATTTACAGGTTTATATGTTCTAACCAGAATGATATATTAAATGACAAAAAACCCTTTCAGAATAGTATCATAATAAGATCTCGATTCTACTAAAATACATGTGCTGATGTTTGTGTACACTGTGTGTGACTTGACTCTCCAAAGAATGTGCACCAGTTTGTTAATAATGGTAATGGGGGGCTGGTAGGTTAACTCAGTTGGTTACAGGATGGCCTTATAACACCAAGGTCAAGGGTTTGTTTACACGCATTGGCTAGCTGCCAAAACCCAAAAACAAACAAAAAAACAAAAAGAAATCTATCTGAAATAAATGGGTTCTGAAATTAAGTTAAGGAACTACACATGAAACATAATAGCAGTGTTATTTATAAACATGGAAATGTTGAAATAAATTTGCAACAATAATGGTAATGGGAGGGGAGGTTATGAAGGACTTTTCTAGGTTGGGTATTTTTACAATGTTTGGTTTTTTTTAAGACTGGAGCATTTTTTCTAAAGCAAAAGAAATAACACCTCCAAAAGGATACAGCAGGCACAGGTAGAGATACAGATGCCAACTGGTTAACAAGTCGCCTACACTATCAAACTGAAACATGAATTATTTCTAATTCTCCTTGTAAAGGAGCTGAGACCCAGCCTGTAATTCAGGACTGAGGCCATCGGTGAGTACCCATCATTGCTTGTGCCATTTAGAAGAGGCCTTCAGGGCTTAGGTAAAAATATGGTTTTTTTCCCCTCCAGAAAATTCAAGAACCTAACTCACAACCTTTGATCCTTTCCATGGAGATGAACTAGAAAAACAAAATATCAAAACTCCCTCTCAGGAAGCAGCTTAACTGATGGATAAGAGAATTTCAAGACAATTCAACATTTCCAGAACTGAACTTGGCATCTGCTCCACCTTATCTCTGTGAACAGTGCCACCATTTATTAGTTCCCCTCCCTCCCTCTCATTTGCCACTCCCAGTGAATCACCGCCTCTATGGATGTACCTCTTATATCCACCTCCCCCATCACCATGCCCACTGCCTTAGATGGAGCCATCATTATTTTTCCTAATCAATTACAATGTGTCCTATCCCCTGCTTCCAAAGCCACCCCCAGCCCTTCAGGCAAAATAACCTGACTCGCATATTTGATCTCACTCTCCTGAAAGAAACACTTCAAAGTTATGCCACCCTACTTAAAATCAAAAGCAAAAATTTTAACATGGCACAAAAGGTTTAGATTTAGGCCCTGATACCTCTCCAGTCTTATCTTCTGCCCTTACCAGCCCTGGCAAAACCCAAGCTCCTCCCAAACAAAATGAACTGATTAAGGCTCGGGGGTGTCTTGTTTCAATTCCCTGTGCATAGAACGATCTCCCTATGCCACCCTTCTTCCCACCTTCATTGGCTAATTCCTTTGTGTCCTTCAAAATTCAATTCAAATATCATTACCCCATCTCACCCTCCTACTTATGGTAATGTGACTTTTTTTTATGTGCTCCTGTAAGATCCTGCATATACAAGTCCTTATCACCTGTACTGTGTGTTCCTTTACTAGACTCTAAGCTCATACCTAGGCAGCAAGGTCCACGTCTTAAAATGGTTTTGGTATCTCAGGCCTTAGTGCAGGCACTTGAAAGTGTTTGAATAATGAATGACCTAGCCCCTCAAAATACTGAAACTAACAACTAATTAACATAGACTAGTTAAGTCCACAAAGACAAAAAACATAGGGTGTCATTTTCTTGACTGACCAATATAAAAATAAATAATACTTGCAAAGTAAAACAACAGTGAAATACCGTATAACTATACACCTATTAAAAACAGCTAAAATGCAAAACACTGACAACACCAAATGCTGGCAAAGACATAGAGCAACAGGAACTCTCACTCCTTGCTGGTGGGAACGCAAAATGGTACACATGATGTGGAAGACCATTTGGCAGTTTCTCACAAAACTAAACATATTGTCACCATACAATCCACCAATCAGGCTCCATGACATTTACCCAAACAAAGTGAAAATTTACGTGCACACAAAAACCTGCACACAAATGTTTACAGCAGCTTTATTCCTAACTGTCGAAACTGGAAGCAACCAAGACGCCCTTCAATAGATGAATGGATAAATAAACTATGGTACATCCATACAACAGAATATTACTCAGCAATAAAAAGAAAAATAAGCTTTTTGAGTTATCAAGCTACAAAAAGACATGGATGAATCTTAAAAGCATATTACTAAGTGAAAGAAACCAATCTGAAAAGCCTATATACTGTATGATTTCAACTATATGACAATTTGGAAAAAAGCAAAAACTATGGAGACAGTAAAAAGGTCAGTGATTTGTCAGGGGTTTGGGTGGTAGAGGGAGAGAAGGATGAATAGGTGGGGCACAGGAGATATTTAGAGCTGTGAAACTATTCTGTTTGATGTTATAATGGTAAATACATGTCATTATACATTTGTCAAAACCCACGGAATGTACAACACCAAGAGTAAACCCTAATGTAAACTACGGACTTTGGGTGATAATGATGTGTCAATGCAGGTTCATCGATTCTAACAAACGTACCACTCTGTAGCAGAATGTTGATGGTGCGGGTGAGGCGGGGAGGAATGTGGGAACTCTATGTACTTTCCACTCAATTTTGCTGTGAATCCAAAACTGCTCTAAAAAATAAAGTCAACTGAATAAATGGATGCTATTACCATGTGCAAATATGCAAGAAACATGGACAGGCAGATCTAATCTTTCTTTCAATGTCTCACTACTGGCATTTATATATTATTTGTTTTCCGACAATGATGCTCTGCTCCTCAACAAGGTAGATTTATAGCCTAATTGAAGATTTGTGCCCATGTAAATAAAGATCAAGTATTCGTTCACATTTAACAATTTCCAACAACTACCTTCTACAGCAATTTAAAATGCTAGAAATATAAGCCAAACCCACCTTTCCCCCCAAAAAAAATGCATGAGGAAAAAGCTGATAACATGGAAGCAAACAGATGGGTAGATGAAGGATTCATTATCTCTCTCTCTACTTTTATGTATATTTGAAATTTTTTCACAATAAATTTTAAAAAATAAAGTGTCCAATAATACTCATTTCTTCAAACCAGCATGGATTTAATGAGAGCCTACAAAGTACAAGACACTGTCCTGAGCACCAGGGACATAGCAAAAAGTAAAACATACAAAGTTCCTCCTCATGGAGCTTACATTCTAGTAAATGGGCATCAGAAGACAAACTTTCCTGGGATATGAGAACACTGCATCTGAGTAAAGACAGCACAAGTCTTAGAACTTTCCTACTCTTTTCTGTATACACTGGGCATATACGTACATACACACACACACACACACATACATACATACATACATACATATATATATATATATTTGGCAGCTGGCCAGTATTAAGCTGGGCATTTTAAAGAATATGGCCCCAAATTTCTTGCCTATTGGTATAACTTCCCTTCTATTTTTAAGGAAAAAACAAAACAAAAACAAGAATAGGTAATGGGCATATAAAGCAAAGAAACTGCCAAATGATTCAAGCAATTAGGAATACTCAGAAACTGAAACCAATCACTGGTGTGAACACTATATTCTAAAGCAAGTATGATGAAGAGATCGACTTGGCAAGCACCAAGATGGAGGGAAGAGCCAGAGCTAGGACACAAAGCCTTTGGGAAATATTTGATTCAAACTAACATCTGAATAGGAAGTCATTGTTTATTTTCAAGAAAATGGGCATGCCAGATGTTTAACTGTTTAAGCAAAAACAAGTACCATCTGATAGATTAACACAAAACAACATGTCATACGTGCATCAAATATTTCCATATGGAAATTACATGAATTTTTACCCAATCGGAACTAAAATTACCATTTGAAAATGTGACAGGATGCTCAGAAAATTGCTTCCTGATTGTCACACATTAAATTAATGCTTTCTGTAATGTCTGCTATTGTTGTGACCCAATAAATTGTGATGGGAAATGGAGAGGATATCCTTTGTTGAGAAAAATGCCACAGATACTGTTACTACCTGAAAGTGTTTAGATTAAAATAGGAAACCCACATTTCCCCTTTGTAAAGTCACAAACAACGTGTTTGTATTACAAAAGAATACGTATTAGCCACCTGACATTTGTGTCTGACTTCCCATTTCATAGTCATGAACATATTACTGAAAAATTACAAACAGAACATTATGCCTTATAAAGCAATTTCATGCAAGAGATAAGGTTCAATTATAACAAATTTGCTGTAAACTGGAGTTAGAAAAAACACTAAAAGGAAATACATCTCCGTTTTTTCTTAATTAAGAAAAGGTAATGAAAATACACGGAGTTTGGAATCTAACTCTTCCACTAACCTGCTAGGCTCTGTCTAAAAGTGCCTCATATATTTTTCTCATAAAGTTAGGTCTTTTACCTTCCATAAAATGTCTTATCCTTCCAGACCTTTCTTATAGGCTGGGCTTTATCTTTAAAATGTCTTTCTTAGAGAATAAAATTAAGTATAGGTCCCATTTGCATTATTATGAATTGACACATCTAAAAGACATGCATCTTTGAACTCAATTTAAAGTGAATCATGTTTTTCATTTAAATGCCTTTTTCTTCCTTTTAGAAGCTCTGAAAGGTGAGTGCTTCTCTCCTTCCCACAGTCTCTCTTCCCACATTCTCAAAAATAAAAAATGTCTTCTTCAGTCCAATGCTCCATCATTTTCTTTACCTCATATAAGGTGTTTCTTTCAGGATCTTATTCTTTTCCTAACATCCTAGAAACATGCCTTCTCTAGATGGTGCCTGATAACACAATTTCTGAACCTTTTCTGAGCTTTCTCCAACCCATGACCCCTAGAACTATTTCTCAATGAGCACAGGTATATTCAGCACATTAGGAGCCCCAAGAGAGCCCCTTTCTTGTACCACCTTGCCCTTCTCTACCCCCACTCACATGGGGAATCACTGCCAACATTCTACTTAACATTTATTCCTTTAACTTACAGTTGACCAAAACCCCCAGGTCATTCTTTGTTTTTAAACAGATGCTACTGCTAAGCCCTATCTTGCCCATACTGAACCTGCTAACTGTATTTTTTTAAACTTTCCCCTTTTCCTACTCTATCCATTGCATTTAATATTTCTGAAGTTTAATTTCATTGGTTTAAACTTTTACATAGAGATCACGTTCTAAAGTCAAGCAGTTAGGTTAAATGGAGTATAATCAAAATTAAACCTGAAAATCTCTCTGGAATATTTTCATCTGGTGTTGGAATAGGACCACACAGAATGGATGACTTGCATCTAGCGGCCATGCCATACCAAAAATCTCCTACCTTAATTACCAGAATCACACTCAGGTGGCATTGCTATGGGAGGTACTGAGAAAGAACAGATGCAAGATTTTTTCGAACAGCATTTCTCATCTCAACCATGGAACACAAAAAATAACTGAGTGACTGTTTTCTCAAGTCTCCCAACAATGATACATAACCAGCACTATCCTAAATGCACAAAATCACATACAATGGATGCTTCAGGAATTAGGGCTCTCCCATCTCAAATGTAGCTCAGAATGTACGTCCACAGAGTGGAACGGATGGCCACATAACTGAAACTGCCCAAGGGCACAGCCTGCTCTCTCTCCTGCGACCCCCCTCTCTCTGTCTCCAGACCCTTACATGTTGAAGGACTTTCATTTACGTTCATGTAAGCTAAATGAGCTTCTTACAGGATTTCACTGTAAATCTAATCAACAGCCACTAAAATAGTCCCAAACGCAAAGAAAATGTAACAAAAATGTTAGCAAGAATGTCTCTGACTAGTGAAACTAATAGTTTTTTCATCTTTTTTCCCCGATATTTACACATTTTTGAAAATAACTATATATTACTTTTATACTCCTACACAAAACCTACTTTTTAATAATCTCCAAGAGTTTTCAATAACATGGGGAAATATTAAGTGGGGAAAAGCAAGATATGAAACCATACCAACAATGAAATACTGAAAAAAATACAGCAACATGTTAATGTTTGTCTTTGGGTGGTGGAAGGGTGTTTGAGTTTTCTTCTACTCGTCTTTGCCATATTTTCTATAAAGAATGCACTTTGATGATATAATGGGAGGAAATGGACTTCACTTTTAAAAATCAGACTTCTTATTTTAGCAGCCAGATTTCATCACTACTTTCTGTTTCAATAGTTAATGGCAAAACCTATGTCGTTCTACAGTTATCTCTCAACCTGTATTTTATATGATCTACCAACAGACTGAACAATCCCAAAGAGTAATTCTGAAATCATTTTCCTTGCTAACATTTAAGATTTTGTCACAATCTTTACAGTGTATCTTTATTTTGCTGAACATCGTATACCTTTTAAGAGCTACGTAAAAGTCCATGCCCACATAATGCCATAAGTTTTATCCAACTACTCTTTGCTATTGGACTCCTTGAATTCTGCTCATTGCAAAAAATCAGCTGAACATGAGAGAGGACTGAATAAGTAGGTCTGAAAACTTCTAACCTGCGCTATCTGCTTTTGTAAACGGGCTTGCTCTAACTTAACAACAGTGAAGCCATCTTAAAAGCTGTTACAGCAAGACACACCTTGGCCCCCCTTCCCCCGGGCCAGCTAGACACACAGGATGTTCTGCTAGCTTGCAAGAGCTGAGAAATGTAGGTTGCGGTAGAACATAAAACTTTCCACATAAGCGTGTTCTCTAAGGAACCTCTGGGTAGGGGTCTTATCACACCTGGGTAAGTGGGGCAAGAAGTGTGGTTGCTTGAGGAGGGGTCTCTGAGAATTGGTCTACTTCTGCCCTACACAGGAAGAGCTCAGAGCTGACAGCCTGTGGTTTTCTTGCTAACACAGGCACAGGCTTGTAACCACAGAGCTATGAGGTGCAGAAGTACTTAGCTGATTTTATGTCTCTACATAGCTAAGTCAAACCAGCAGATGGCCAAGTGTTTACCAGTAAAGAAGTCAAAAGGGAAATCACCTAGAGACGGATGGGGGCCAACCAATGGGCTTTTAGGTCACTCAAGTTAACCAATGAATATTGTTTATTGCTTTGTCTCCTGGCTGCCAAGAAAACTGCCCTAAAAAATGTATAAAAAGACAGCTAAAAAGCCTGACGGGGTCTCACCCCAGCTTGGCGGTGAGAACCCAACGCGTTGGAAATAATAAACCTCTTGCTAATTGCAGTGCTCGTGGTCTTGTGGTCTCTTCGAGGCGAGTCTTCCCGTTCTATGTGAGGTTGGGATTCATCCCAAATCTTACAGGTCCATTCTACACATCTTGGTTGTTCTCATTGGTTTGGGAAGTGGTGCCTTATAATTTCACTCCTTTTTCTGGAGTTCAAGAAACCAGGGCTCAGAGAAGATGAAAAACTCTTTCAAGGTCACAAAATTATAAGTGGCAAATCCAGTATTTAAAGTCAGGTCCAACTAATTAAAAAATCTAAGTTCTTTATACCATGCAATGTGGAATGAAGAAATGCCTTCTAGATCCAGCTCTGCAACCAACTTGACATTTGACCTTGAACAAGTAACTTGACTCCTCAACTATAAATTAAGGGGCTAGACTAGATGACCTCAAAGATCCCTTCCAGGTCTAATGTTCTATGCTTCAAAAGCCTCCCCTTTCCATTAAAGCACGTTGAAAACTCCATTAGTGTGGAAAACGTTTCAGCAACTACTTGTCCATTTTTGTTCTGTCTTATATATCCTTTGTATGCTGGCAAATTCCCCAGGGGATAGTTTTCTTTGCATCTGGCACTACCCCCCCCCCCCCCCAAACCAAGAAA